>NW_009649717.1:2499144-2531424 GCF_000708025.1 Charadrius vociferus
TATTTATGGTAAACAGACATTCTATGCCATAATATCACAACTCTTAATTTTAACACTTCCAGTTAATTTTATTCATAACGTTTTCTTTATGTTACTGCACACTGTAGAAATTATTAGTGCTTGGGATTTCTTTTTCTTTCCAGAAAACCAGCAGTAATTGAACAATGAATAAAGGTTACTGGGAAAAACAGTTTGTTGTCTACTCACGTATTTCTCTCATGCTTATTATTCCATTGCATTCAAGTAACAGTATCTGAATATACTAGCATGTTCAATGTGGCTTTGTTCTAGCCTAAATATGTTTCAGTTATTCTTAAGCCTTAATTAAGGACGTAGTACAAGGACTTGAACTTGTACTTTAGATTTGCAAGTAAAACTTTAGCTGTGACTCGTGCTAAAGAAGTTAGACAAGTATCAATGCAATGAAGGTTCATACTGAGAATTCCAAAAGAATTAATTTGGTGGTACTGTTTTCACCTTAAAATTACTAATGCAAAACTCACAATTTTCCTCTAACTTAAAAAGAAGTTTGTTTGTCTGTTTGTTTAAAGTTTGGCAGAAAACAAGTTACTAAATTGTGGTTCAATCTTGAACCATATAACGCACCATGAAGAAAGCTAGTTCAAAGAAAATATTTACTTTTAAAAATTATTTTTCAAATAAATGATAGGGATAGAACTGGACACTCAAAACAAATTCTTTCACATTATTATAGCAAAGTTTAAAGTCACAAGAGAATCACCCTGTTTTTTACTGTTTTAACAAAACACTAGTTCTCTGACATTCACCCATACTAAACACTGACACATGCATTTTACCTTTTTTATATCAGTCTTTTTAAACAAATAAAAAAAACTGAAAAACCTTGTTTACTTTTAAATTTGACCAGAAGACATTAATTCAAATCACCTGAGCATAGCTGAACACAGCCTAAATCTCAAAAATATTTTAGAACACCCCAAAAATGCTTTACCTTGGTGCAGAGCTTCCCCAGGCTCCATGCTTGTCTGTCAGAATATTGATAATTTTCTGTATTAGTTGAGTTGCAGTCACCTGGTCTCGGTACTTAGCTGCCATTATCAAATGATGACACATTTTTTCTTCTTCCCGTTTGTCTGCAGAATACTGGGCACACAGTGACTAGAAAGAAAATAAAGACTTTATTACTTTGCATTTTTCATTACAAGATCCAAAGGAACTTTGAAGCACATCATAATTAATTACTTATACAAAACCCTTGAGAAAAAAGAATTAACCCCATTTTACAGGTTTGAGAATTGAGGCTCTGTGCAGCTGCCCACAGTAAAGCTGTCCAGAGCACCAAGCAGAGGATCTTGGTTTGTCATTAATTCTTTAACCACATAGCATACACCATCAGGATTTAGTAAATGCCAACACGTTAGTGGCCTGATTACATAATAAAACATATAGGCACAAACACTTTTATTTCATAACAAAGTAAGTGAATAGCATTATAAAAACAAAGAGACGAGTTTCAGAATAATGAATGCCAGCTAGCTGACCACTCCACTGCCATGACCCTTCACTAGATTTGGGTAGCCAACCATTTGCTGTTGTTTGTATAAATATATAACTATAAAAACTAAGGAGAAAACCTACATATCCTCAGATAGACTGAAGACAAAATGTATACGAAGACTGAATCAACCTTTACCAGATGCCTTCTTGAAGTTGAGCACATTTGCAGGCCAGCATAGGGAAGCTTATCATTTTCCCGGCTGTACTACACCTGTTGTACAAACATCATCTGTTTGCCGAGGTACTCAAAACCAAATACTAGCAAATAAGAACTGGAAGTCACACCTACAAACAGAACTAAAAACTACTAAAGATTCTTTGTTACAACATTTTCTTATCATTTTTGGTTTTGTTGTGATCTTCTGAAAATTTGTCTGTTAATAAAGAACTCAAAACTGTCACCAAATTTAGATCACCCCTTCATCAAACCACTGTACATGAAGACCCACAACAAATTCACCTATTGGTAGAAACAATAAAGGCTTTTCCCCACTTCAGCACTCCCTGTTTCTAATTTCAGTTTTCATCAGATTGCATATGTCAGACAAAGCATTTCAGCCTTTGTCAATGATTGGATTATTCTGTGATCTAGTTAGTAGAATGGACACAAATGTCTGCCTAACAACAAAAAAAATTGCTTTTTCTTTGTGAAGCACAGCTGATGCAGACACTAGCACAATTATTTCTTAGAGCTCAGATAACAGCACAATATCATAATGCTTTTTATGTTTAAAACAATAACAGTGCTTTTTCTATAAATATCTATCTATGGAAAAGCATTAGAAAACTGCTGCAAATAAAAAAATAGGCAGGCTATGAATGTTGTTGATAGATGTGCATATACAAACAGATATATGTCATATAAGGTGAGAGAAAGAGTAAGAATGTGGAAAGAACACAAGTAAAATAGAATTTGGGGTGGTGTAGATTTTCATAGTCATTAGAAAACAAAAATGTACTAATATATGAATAAGTTTTAAAAAGCAGCTATTTTAACAATTTTAATATATTTACAAATTTCCTCATAATTTTTCCCACACCTTAGAGCAATGCTCACCTGATGAACAGACATCCAGGAGTGAAGAATGAGCAGCTGACTTTCCAAGTCAATGAGACACCAAAAATTGGCTTTTGTATTCCCACATGAAGCACTCTGCCACCCCGCTTCACAAAAATACAAGATGGCTAAATCATAACCAACACTAAACAAGATTTTTCTAGCTCGTTTTAAATACAGCTGTCTTTTCCAATACATTAATCTATTTTGCACCCATGATGGTTCTGAGTTCTTTTCAGCACTTAGTAAATGTTTCATAAGCTGTTATTTTTAAGTTGCCTGAAAGGGCAGAATTCTAAAAACAAATGTATAAGGTAAGCTAAGTAGTAAAATGTTTTAAAGTGCTCTTTAATGGATCCTCCTTTACAATTTGAACAGCAACTTTTCATATCTGACATAAAATCCATAGATATAAATCACATTAGAGGGTTATTCTTTCCCCATTATCAATCTCTGTCTCTTTATGGAACATTAAAGGCACATTTGACCTTAAAACATGATAAAATGGAAATCAAACTAGAATGTTTTGTAAAAGATATAATGAACTTGTACCTCTTTAAAAAAAGTCTCTTTGTGATGTAATTTTGAACGCATCCTTCATTAAATACCAACAAAGATTTTCAAAGTGTAGCTGTGACATTCAAACGAAGGAAAAAATGGTATTTTACTGTCCTGACAACTTCCATGAAAACCAAATCAGCCTGTTACAAAACGGAAATGTATAGGACTCCACTTTTCAGCAAATTCAGCATTTAATAGGAATAGAAATTTGCAATTACCCACCAAAACTGAGAGACCCCAACATGCAGCAATGCCATAAAATTGTAATATCACTCCAGCAGAGACTTTTAACCATAGCACACTCTTTACAATATATATTTTACAAACAAGAACAGAAAGAAGCCACAGTTCTGCCAAATGTCCGTCACATGCATGTTTAGTTACTAACATTAGAAAGTTTTGCAAGAATAATCTTCTCTTTGATCATACAGGTGCCAAATATTCAGCAAAAAAGAAGCTATTTCTCCCCCTCCCTCTCTCAAATAATTTTTAATACAGGAGTGAAAGAAGACTGACTCTGCCAAAAGAAATGGAAAGAGACCAATCCCAAAGCAGCCAGTCACCACTAGACTGTTCTGAAAGCATTAAAAAGTCTCCATTTCTCTACTCTGTTTTTTCCATTTTCCAGATGCCTTCAGGTTCACCTGATCCACTGCTTCCAGAGATGCGTGGAGTGGTACATGTTAATACTTCACACTAAATCCCAAGCATTCCAATTATGTAAAATAAAAATTCAGCTTGATTTCTGTTTGTGTACAAACTGAAAAATCTATTTTATACGGTTTATTTCTTCTTTATTTTTTGATCTCTTGTATTTGCAAAATGCACCTCGTCATGCTTGAATATGATTTTAGAATGAGATATACAGTTGTATGCAAACGAATTTGTCAAACCTTTCTTCCACTAGTGCTTTGACCCACATAATTTTTGTTACCTGTTTTAAGTGTGTAATGAAAGTATAATCACAAAAGTACTGCAGTCACGCTCATGATGAAACAAAAAATGTTGAAAGGAGAAAAATATATTTTCATATTTACACTCCACAGGTTATCTATAAAAAGTCTTAAATTCAGTGGCTGGCAAAAGTTTTACAAAGGGGAAGTGTATTAAGCAGGATCCTTTGACACAGCACGAAGCAGAGGAAAGACCCTCGTTCTCTACCCCTTCATCCAGGATGGAAAAGAAACCTTCTCTTTGCTATTATCGCAGAGCGGAACAGGGTTTTTTCCTCTTTCCTGTCCCCTTCTTGGACAAGACTGCAAGCTATTTGAACATGTAGGTTATCTGAAGATTTATTTTTAAGGAATGGTAATTCTAAAGGAGCACAAGGTCATCCAAAAGATAAGTTATAGATATGAAAATACAGTACATTCTGTATGCAGGAAATATTCCAGAAATACTATTGCAAAATACTGACAAGGTGAATTAGTCTATTCTGCCTGTCTATATTTCAGTGAAAAGGAGGATTAATCTAGTGTTTTCAGAACTATTTAATATTTGATCTTTATAATAATGTCAAGTAAAGGATTTCCTCTGCACAGTATCATCTGCACGTGCACCTTTGCAGTCCCAAAATTCTAATGTAATGCTTTCTACAAACTACAAAGAGTGTAGCGTTTTTAAAAGCTGTATTGCACTTTTTTACTTTTTTTCTTGAGCTCAGAGATCACTGAACATTTTTATATATGCCAGTTCCTTTGTTTAATTTGGCTAAAAGCTACTTGCTTTGTGAACAACCTGTCTTAGAGGGTGTCATTTAATAGGAAAAGTCATCCACAAGATAACATGTAGTCTTGCACTAATGCAAATTCCCTACAAATAAGGATATTTTAGTAAATGAAGGAGCTCCTCAATCCTCTGCTTTCACAGATCTTTGCACTTGACCTCTGACCTGAGGTTTAAAGTCTGGACTAAAAATGCTACCCAGGGAAATCTTACAAAGACTCCTGAATAAGACTTAGAAAAATGAAAGCTTAAAACCTCAACAGCGAACAAAAGTCAACCAATGACAACGTCTGACAGCCACCGTCAATTCTGAAGTGATGCCTCTGTCATCCAACGACTCAAAGTATTGATTTCTCTCAGCATGAAAAAAGCTTAAGCCAATGAAATAGATATAGCATCATCCCCCCGATAATAGCCATCAAGGTTAACACCAGCAGAACACTTATCAAAGTATCTCTTCTATTTCTTCTTGTTTTAATGGACTGAACACAATGCAATGGCTTCTCATCTCTGCAACCTATAGTTTTCCAAACCTCATTTATCCACTTTTCCAGCCTTTTATCTGATTTGAAGATTAAAAAGAATCTGCATCTCAATCAACTGTTTGTAATACAAATGGGAGAGGACAGAAGAACAAAAAGAAAAAAAAGTGGGGTTTTTAGCCAGATGTTCCTAGGGAAAAAAAACATTCATTTAAAAATCACAAGAAGGGGGGGGGGGGGGGGGAACCCGCAGTTGGCTTAGATCTCACCAAACACAGACTGGTAACTCTATGGTCATGACCAGAAAAAAAAAAACCTACCACAGTCATTTTGGGTTAGTGATTAGAGAGAAATGCAAGGATCTCAAGAGACATCTGGTTTTAATCTGTGCTGAGTCAACAGTTTTATTTTTTACCTTTAAATCTCACAGTATTAAGCTTTAGTAAACCCAACTAAACACTAGGCAACAGCGCTTTTACTGAAATTGCATCTTTCAAATGAACCCAATTTAGTAGAGTAGGTAGATGAGACAAACTAACAAGAGTTCAACTGGATATAAAAACAACTGACAGAATAAATAAATAGTAAAGGGCAGAGACAAATAACATCAGATTTATTCTGCAGTATCCTTTAGTACCATAGACTTTTTTTTTTTACCTTTTTCTTTGATGCTCATCTAATTGATATTATTTGTGTTACAGTAGCACCCTTGGATCACAGTCAAAGACAAAGCTTTACAAAAACAAGTAAGAGCTCTTACTCCCTGCTAGCAAGGGGGATTTGCAATACATGCCCTACATTATTCCAATATTCCAACACTCTAAGCATCACTGCTAACCATTGGCATAAACAATACGCAGAGACGAATGCTCTTTTTGAACCCAAGAAGCCAGTTTTTACTGTACATATGCCCAAATGCTTTGCATTCAAAGCATGCACTAGGATAGACTTTTTTGCAAATCCAGTTTACGTCTGCAGTCACTTTATACCGTTCTTGTTTTAAAACAGGCTAAGAACCTAAAAATATTACACTTGGGCATTAAATTTGAGATCCTGTGGCTCCGCATCTTCCAAGTACATGGCATTTTTCAAGCTAGAAATAATCAAAGTACAATTCCCCTGTGCTCTAGAAACAGTGAAGCTCAGCACTTCTGCATAGGTGGCTCTGTGCTCTCTGATTAGATATTAAGCAAAGAAGGAGCCAGTGATAATCTTTTAAGCCATTTCCCAACCACACTGCATCAATCTCTTGACATTCAACTGCTTCAACACCACCACAGAGATTAGTAGTATATTCACTGAAGAACTTCTAGTTCAATGCAACAAATTAATCAGATTTGTGAACAACTTCTGGAACTGACAAACTCACTTATTTGATAAGGAACAACCTCTCTGTCCAGCAAATGAGATGTATACTGACATAATCTATGGATTGTGCTTAGTGAGGGCCAAATTTGGTTGCACTGTTCTGATTTTTCATAACTGTTGGATACTTGGTTTTTCAATCTTTCCATATTGTGATTTCTACACAACTTCAGTCTTAAAAAGGGTGAAAATACCTTTTAATTGGGGGGAAAACATGTCTCAAAGTGGGCCAAATGCAAAGAATTCTATCACTTCAACCAAAGCAAAGCAGTATTTGATTATTACCTTGTCTGTAACAACTAGTTAAAGATGTGTGAGCAACTTGTTACTGCCAGAATAGAAATACAATATTTAATGCCAGTCTCCAAAGCTGCAGTGGAGACTGGCCTAGGGAACTGTCCCAATTCTACTTTTAATGCTCCCCAGCTTTTCTTTCTGTTCTTCATTTCTCTGCAGGCTCTTTCTCATATTACGCACCCAAACTTCACCTTTTGTTCTTGGTGTTAGTACCTTAATCTAGCAACAGAATCGGTGCGCTTCCTCCCCTCTCTACAGTACGAACACTAAGTGGAAGTAGGGGAAATAGTTATCATCCACTGTAACGGTGGTGCTGTCAACTCAGGAAACGTTTGCCAAATAAGTCTTGCTGTGGCTTTCAATCTGTTCCTCAAGATCTTGTGAAAAACCTTTGTATGACCAGGGGCCAGATGGCACATTTCCAATAAAGCCCAACAAACTAAAGCTCTGAAATGTCCTCATTCACGAACCGTGACCACCACCTCTCCAACTGTCTTGTTCCACTGAGGCACAGTAAGGACCTCTGTTACCTGTAAGGTAGGTAGAAAGTAGTCCAGTAGTTTTGGCCCCAGCAGCCAAATAATTACTTCCCCCGGATTCAGATTTCCAGGCACCCTACTGCCAGCACAGTTCTTTTACAACTTACAGCACCAAGACTTGGCACAGGAGTGACACTGGAACAGATTGAAAGTCACATGCAGTTCAGATGGCACAGATAAACCTTAAATGAAGTCTCTAAGAGCAGGTAACAGACACTATTGAGCTTTTTTGAACAATGCAACTTACTAATTAAGAAGCCCTTAAAGGTACGACATAAATAGAAATTTTTCACAAGTTTTGTGTCCAATGAATTCTGAATCATTTTTCCTAATAGGGGCAAAAGGTACAGTTCCGACAGTGGGTAAACAGTAACACCTCAAAACATGGAAAAAACCTAAATTCTCCGTGAAATAAAAAGAAGTATTTTTTTTAACGTTTTAATTTGGAAATATTTTGCCAACTTTCTTTTCCAAAACAAGAATAAAATACTTAAATCTTAGAGTAATTCAACCTCTGAGAGCAAAAAGAATGGAAAAATTTAGCCAGAATGATCCAGATGATAAGCAGATAAACCAAAAGACAATTTGGAACCCTTATTACAAAATACCTTGTACCACTTCGATCTATATATGTGGCTTCAACCTCTGGCTATATGTCCTGGTTTGAGGTAAAACAGAACCTAAATTCATAAGTCTCTTCCCCTCTCTCCCGCCTCTGCTTGGAGAGAGAGGACGGGGAGAGCATCTGTTGTTCGCCTCAGTGGCCACTCTGGCCCAAACCACAACACTAGAACAAAGTGAAAGGCATTTGCATGAGTTAAAATTCTTTAATTTCTATAGCTATCAAAGAGACAGCTAAAAATACTTAGGTATATTAGTATTTAACACAACAAGTTGTCTCAACACCTACCTTAGAGGAATGTGTATTCCTATATAGGACTCATTTTTACTATAAGAACTTACATTCATATTACATGTAGAATACAATGCAAAAATAATCAACATACCTCTGTTGATTTTGTTCTTTAATGTTTCATATTCAAAAATTCCTGCTGCATCAGACCCACTAAATTTCCTTATAAATATGCAGAACATATGCAAAGCAAATTAATTTCCAGCCAAAATCTCTACATAAACAGTTTCCAAGATTATGTAAAGTTCCACATTTCCAAAAGACAGAAAGATTAGCCCCTTGAGATACCCCTGCAGCCTGGGGTCTCTGTTTCTATTTCTATTTTCTACATAGTTTCTCTCACTCACTTTTCAGTTTTCCCTGTTTAGTGTCTTGCTTTGAGAACTCTGATTTTAATCCAGGAGCTTCAGAATGTATGAAAATATACCAACTCATGAACAAAGAACAGAGAAATCACATTCATTTGAGGTAACAAGACATTCAGGCATAATGGTTTCCTATCTTGCTATGACTGGTTGCATGCCAATTGACAAGCACATCTCTAATAACCCTCAGTACTTTGGATATCAAGTTGGTTTCAGACCTGACTGGGCTCCTTAAGATGTCACTTACGATGCTTAATGAAAAAAAATAAAAAAAATTGTATCTTGCCTTTCTATAATTTTGTTCTATACCCTGATAACAGAATCAAAGGCATATTTTGAATAGTAGTCTAGTACTCACTAGACGCTAAGAACAAAGGGAAAAATACCATCAGCACACAATAAAATCAATGGATAAAATCACAGGGATACATAATGGTAATTGAGCAGATGTAGGAACGAATCTCCTATTATTCTGCACCAGCAACAGAAGGAGCTTTGAAAGCGTTCTGTGCCATATTTGGCAAACCTTTTGTGAAACCTGGGATATGAAACAGTCAGACATGAACATGAACTCACAATCCAAAAGGTAACTCATCTGTCCTTCACCAGCTTCTATCGTGCTTGCTCCAAGCACTAATTTAGTGGACTTGATCTCTAACAGTTCAGGACCTTTTCAGCTTCTCACAATGGAGAATGATCACATTGACTGGCACATATCCTTGAGCAACACTGCTAAATAGGACAAACGGGTTTGCTGGCAAAGTATTTCTTCCCTCACGCAGAAAAAACACTTTAGTATCTGCCATTAAGTCATTGCATCTTCATCTGTATCTGCAATAACATTTTATTTCATTATTAAGGAAAAGTACTAAGGGCTTCTTTTTTTGTCAGAGAAATTTCAAATGACTATCAGAGAATCTGTGAAAAAAGAAGGATTACATGAGATTTTATTCAAAAGTCTATTCAAAAATAACACGCTCAGTGCTGCTGATTCACAAGTTTCTAATTACACTTCAAACTTGCTCTTCACCTTACGGCAAACTAAGATTCTTGACTGGCTTATTCTTTGGAGGACCAAGTATTTTAAAAGTAGGGTATTTTGATTAAGACGATGATGAAATGGCAAAGATTACAAAACAAAATTTCCAGAAGCCAATGGGAAGGATAGTTAAAATATGGTCTTTTATAGCAGTAATTCTTTAAAATCATTCCTAGCCACTTATTTTAGAAACATGTTAAGCAGTCACAATCCCAGCTTTAGCTTAACCTCTGCCTTAACTTAAAGCCTCCTGTCAGAATTCCTACAGGATCAAACTATGAAAAGCAAATTATTTGAACTTTATTTTTTCCCCCTCTCCTTTTTTCAGTAGTCTATGTTTTGTATTTCATTCCAACTAGCATATGACATTTTCTCCTTTGTGATCGGTTCTCGCACATTTATGTAACACAATTTCGAATTTCAGAACAGCATGAGATAGGTATGAATAGGTTTGGGGTTTAGTTAATATGTTTTATTCAGGAAAACTTCTACCATTTGGCTCTAAAATTATGATCTTAAAGGTTCCTTTCCAACCTAGACAATTCTATGATTATATAATTTACATAAGAATAATTGTGAATTGTGAAATTGTGAAATGATTTACGTAAGAAAAATTGTGAAATGTCCTATTCCAAAGCTCCGGTGTTCCTGTCGAGTTTTATTTTTGGCTTTGTTTCAGTTCAGCATGCAAGGTTTTTCTGTCTGGTTGGTTTTTTTAAATGGTATGAGGATGTTTTCATACCACGCCTCGATAACAGTTACCAGCATTTGTTACAAACAGTTGAACTCACGCACTTGGTGTAATGATATAGAATAGACTACACACCACAACTGCACAAATCCTGCTTAACTAGATTTCATTAATTAAGTTTAATTCTGAGGATTTTTAAAACAAGAACTGGAGATTTGATGTGAATTACAGTTAACTTGTTAACATTATAGGTATTGAAAGGAAGTACAGTGACTAACCAAAATCACCAGCTTCCACCAAGCATGCAGAAAAACAAAAGAAACTACTGAAATGATATAAAAGATTATATAAAACACATGTAAGTGACAGTTATTGGACATACCAAAGAGCCATGTAACAACATTTCTCACACACTTCAACAGCTTCAGTTACACTCTAGCCAATAATCTACCTCTGTTTACTTCTAATATTCCAAATTTCTGAGTAGCTTCAAACAACCGCCATTCAAAAATAACCTGAGAAACATTCCTCCCTCCTCTACTGCTGACCTTATGAAATTGCCTTGCAAAACAGTGTTGGTCCAATGCCAGCATCCCCCATCTTGGCTTCAAGGCAACCAACTACTGCTTAGAAATAAGATATTTGGGGCTTATAACAGGCAGTGTAGGAAAAAATAAGCAAAAATATTTCAGAAGTCAGAATAGCTGTTTTTTTTTTTTCTTCTGTAAATGTTTAACACATTCAGGAGTAGCATAATTTAGAGATGTCCATAGGTGGCATACGGTCCTCCAGGGGGTTAAGGGCCAGCACAGAGCCAGTGCAGCTGAGGATGACCCTGTTATGCTGATGGTAGTGGAGAGAGGCTGCCCCACAGCCTGGCCAGAGGCCAGGGCCAACCCCCCATCCTAGCAAGTCCCACCACCTTGCAGTGGGCTCCCTGATCCTTTCCAGGCCCCCAGGCACAGGGCCGGTGTGCTTCCCAGCCTCAGGCTGGCCCTGGCCTATCGTGGAGTGTCTGTGCTAGCCCTGGCCACCATCCCTTAGGGCTGCCCTGTTCTTCTCATGGTGGGTGGCAGACTGGAGATGCTTGGTGAGGTCCTGCCCAGGAGGCTGTGGCACTGCAGTGGGTGCCCAACTTACTGCGGGGCACTGCCAGCCCCCACGGCACTCTGTCAGAGTATTGTACATCTCTGGTCCCAAGTTACGACAAAATTCGTTTCACAATTGCCATATATTCCTTACAATATAATAACCAACCCAATAATTAAGCATTTTTCTTGCTTTGTCACCTCTCAAATTTTTGAGGCAAGAACTGGCATCGGTCACAAAAGATGGAATCTCAAATTGATCAAAGCACAACACACAATTCAGTGTAGTTTGATGAGATTTAAATCTCAAGTTTCCACAAGGACAGGCAGGGAGAAGGATAGAAGGAGCATGAACGTCTCAAAATCCATTATGCCATAACCTTGGTATTACTATTTAGACGCAGAATTTGTTCCAACAAATTTTTGACAAAAATCCCCAGTATCTTGGCACTAGGGCTCAAAGAAAAAAAGGTGTAACAATGACAAAAGCACTTTTACTGCTCATCCTTATAGTCACTATCATCTCATTCCAAGCCCTACTTCCAAGAGGTATCTAAATCTTTTCTTTCAAATAAATCTTAGAAGATGCATTTTCTAAAAAGTGCATTAATAACACGGACCTAGAAATGTGAGCAGGAAAAAGGTGGGAGGGAAAAGAGGAGTGGTGAGTACAGTATCAGGAAATGTATCTCCTTCCTTACGTGAAACAGAGAAGTGAGGACAATCTGGTAAGTCTTTTTAAGGATTAACTCCGCCTCTTCCAGTAGGACTTCAGATTAACAGTGAAATTCAGAGGTCTCTAAGTCACTTGGCACCCGACACAGTGGTGATCTGAAGAGCAATTTAACTGCCCGATAGGTCTTCCTTTTCATGATCTAAGACCATCTCAAAGGCACTGACTCAGTTTTCTCCTACTTAGGTCAAAGAGAAAAATCAGTAGGTGGACTCATTGTGTAAACATTTCTATAAAAGAATCAGATGAAGCGTGAAGAAAAAAAAAACAAACAACCTATTCTAGTGATTCGCATTTAAAAGCTAGCATAGGAAAGTTAAGGTGAAAAGCTGGACTGCAAAGCAGTGAGATAGGAATGGCAATGTGAAAGGACCTTTCAGTTCCTGTTAAGAATTCTTACGAGCGCAGTCTTGTTCCCTTTCCTAGAAAGCTGTATAGGTCTACTCAGAAATAAAAAGCTACCTTTATAAAAGATTAGGAATGTCACCCTTGGCTGGGCGTGGCTTTACAATTTTCCAGGATTTCCCTCCCTGGATCCCAGACAGACTTCAAGCCCTATCTATGACAAAATAAAGATAATTTTAGCAATTTAGTTGTAAAATCTTTATTTAAACAACTACAGTCTCTTTTCAATACCTCACTCATGGAGGTATTTATTTCAGCACAGTCACTATATTGTATTCAGAACAGAGCATTCTCAATGAAAAGCTGAAGCTTTCATTGGAATGAGAAATACCAATTCAGGATAAACTATTACACTAGATGTAATATTTTGCACAACTTCCTCCTCAATAACATTTCAATAAATGAAAGAGGAAAAATGCTCTATGTGACTAAGAAATATAGGAAACACTGAAAACCTTAACTGTAACTGCCTTCAGGCTCTACTGATGAACTTTTCTAAGTTCAGTATCTTAATGCATATGTTTTACTATGGTTTACTTCCCACATTCCCCCAAAGTTGAATTTCATAAGCCACCTGCATGAACATCAAAAAATAAAGCTGTATGAATCAAACTTTGTCACACGTAAATGAAGAGACTGCATTAATGACATGATGAGACTATGCATATTATGATTTGAGTGCAAGAGAATGACCACTGTATCTGTAACTTACATAATCAAGAAGCCATAGGTCAAGACAAGTAACTACTCAAACTATGGACTAGATTTTTCAACACGGACTTTTAGAGGGTCAGGTATGCTATGTCTTTTAGGCACATCCAAACCTGTTTTGGGGTTGCAAATAAATCTAATGTGAAGATAACTGTTCTCCCTGTCTTTTATAGAACTATCAGTGTGCAAGTGCTTGGATAAATCCTCCAGATAAAAAGTGGATTTTACTTTCTAAAGCTGGTAAGGGTCAGAGTTTTAAAAATTAAATCTTTTGGAGGACATACACATGACTACATTCAGCTACATTCAGTAGTTTAATGGGTCAATAAAAGAAAAAATATTGCAGGTACACAAACGTGTACACAGTTATGTTTTCATATATACAGCTGCAGAACGAGCTGGCTTCATAAAGTCACTTCTAAATTTTCATTTCAGCCATTATAAAAAAAAATTAAGTTTTTACAAGTAACACAAACAACAACATCCCTATATCCGTATGAACCAGTCTACCCTGGCAACTTCAGAACTGCAGACGTTTCACGTGAAATCCAGCTACCGTCAAGTGGGGTGGCCTTTAGCCCAACAACCTGAACTCAGGTCAGTCATAAACAGTATTCACAACTCAGGCTAGGAAAAATCAAATGAGAAAACAATTAAACATGCAGAAACAGAACTAGAATATAGGTAAATATTTTACAGTTTTGTGACCTCTTTCTTCAATTCCTGTTATAAACAAGCTTTTCACATAAAACCAATACTTTCAAGAACAAAATAGTATTTGAGAGAATATTCAAGACTACTGCCAGAAGACTGTAAAATACATCTGGGCTACAAATGACAATATGTTGAATCAAAAGTAAACACCCATTTAGGAATCAGATGCATATTTCATCCTTAATGAAAGCCTGAAAAGAAGAGTTCACTTTATTCTGGATGCAGGTATCAAAGCAGATCTCACAAAGCAACATAGGCGCATCATCTAAGGGTCTTTTTCACATTAAGAATCCTATTAGAAGGAAAACACTAAAAGGTAATTGAATTTCCCTCAGTTATCTTCATCTCTGTCAGCTCCTGCTACAATAACTTACTCTCCAGAGCAGAGATAACTCAATTCTGTCCAGCAAGCATATGTTATGAATCTCCAAAGCAAACTTGTCTAAATCATTCTGGTCTTCTATCAAGGTTGGCTGTGGATATGAACTCTGACAGAAAGCAAACAAATTTATTTTTATCTTTTCAATAATTCACTTCCCTGTGCCTTGATGGAAGAATCTAAAGACATAAATGTTTCCACTAATTCTGGAATTATAAAGGCTGGTTGAAAATATTTTATCTGGAAGTTAATGCTATTATAAACTGATTCACAATTCTGTTTTGGCAGAAACAAAAAAAAGAGTGTTACATCAGTTTCAGGTTTCTGTAGGTATACAAAAACTAAAACTATCATCTCTTGCCGAATTTGTCATTTTTTTCAAAATGGTTTTGACATTTATATTTTCGACTTCAATGGAAATGTTAACTGTACAAATAGTAACAACAGAAGTGTACTCTAACTTTTTGTTTCATCAAAGCTCTTAAAATATCAGTAAGCACAAGTTCTCCACTCATGTGAGTAAATTACTTTGATTTAAAAAGTCACATTTTAGAAAGGTATAATGACTTATCTAGACCAACACCACAAAAGAAAAGCAAAACATAAAGCAGCCAAAGGAAGGGTAAATGACAATAATCAGAAAAGCTGCTTCTGGAAGGAGAGGAAATATTAGATAAGGTTCTGGTCAAACTAATGTTAACCGTACAGTTCCTGTCAGTTTGTGATTGTTTCAGGCTGTTCAACACATATGTAAAAAAAAAAGTCTGAAGAATGAGTGAATAATGAAGTGACAAAGTTCATTGCTGATACTAAGCTATTCAGAGTTGTATAATCACGACGGAGCTGTGAGGAACTGTAGGGGGAGCTTGGAAGACCAAGTCATCATGGTAATAAAACAGCACAAGAACTTCAGTGTAGAAAAAAGAAATGTAGGAAAGAATCTAATTTTAGATACAAAATAACGGACTCTGAGTTGACCTTTATCCTACCTCCTTTTTGCCATAATGAGATGGTATTATCATTGACAGATAGTTCTATGAAACATCATCTTGGTACAGCATAATCAAGCACACAGGAATCAAGTAAAGAATTAGGAACCACTGATAAGAGAACAACACAGAAAACATTGTGTATTTATAAAAATTCCTGGTGTGTCCACATCTGGAATGCTGGGAGCAATTTTGGGTCTTCCATCAGACAACATGATAGAACTGAGAAACATTTTGGAAAGATTCAGAATTGAAATCACTGCCATAGAAGAAATAACTATGTAACAGTAGGATTTTTCCAGGTGCGGGGAAAAAAAGGCAACTCAGGCAGGACAGGAGAATTCTATAAAATCGTGTGGTAGATAAAGGACCCTTTCTAGGTGAGCTTGCATGAATGGGTTCTATAGATTCTTACAATATTAGATGGAGAAAGTCACCAGGAAAAAGCCAGCCAAAGAGATGGTGCATGCTTAGAAGGCTGTGTGTGAAAGTTTCCCAGGAGCTGGTAAACTCTAGGGACTGGCAGTCTTGTTGAAACTGCAAAATATGATCAATCTAGAATACCACGGCTCTGCTGAATCTGTACACCACCACTGGCACACACTAGCACCAGCAGCCAGTTGTATGACTTGGACAATGTCCAAGAGAGTGACACAAACAAGGAATACAGGATGGCATATATAGCCTGATGAAGCACAGAACCTTTTGCAGAAATTTCTGAAGCTATTGGGATGCCATTAAAACCCTTCATTACACTTGTTGGAGTACACAGTCGGAGTCACCCTCCCACTTGTAAGCTCCAACTGTAAGCATGTAAGTGATGGCATTGCATGAAGTTATCAGCTACTAACAGCTTTATTCTAGTAATTACAACAGTAAATGAACAGAAGGTATTCTAAGAAATACTGGTTGTAACCTGTGTCTTCCCTCCAACCTGACTTGCTACCAGGGAAAAGGCATTTTACAACACAAGAATGAAACTAAGATGCCAGTACAATTTGCAATTAACTCAATGAAACTCTTAGAGAGTGTCCAGGTGGACTCAAAGTTTCACTGGGCAAAGGGGGAAATAATCCCTGAAGGGGTATCGAGTAACGTGACCATCATTTCTGGCAAGCAAGTATTGAAGTCCCTGAACTTCAAATTGCAGAAAGGTGGGAGCGTATTCTGGGAAAGTGTTACATGCTTGCCCTTTTAGTAAACTCTTCCTTAAGCATCCACTGTTTGAGATAAGATAATAGACTTGGTAATGGACTTATCAATGTGATTAGTCTTGCTCATCCATGCTCCAGTAGGAATCAATCTTCCAAGAACATACACAGAGCAGAACTACTAGGATGACCTAGAGTATGGAGACATCACCTTAGAAGAAAAAACCTAGATGAATAAAACTCATTTAGGCTAGTGAAATGAAGTGATGTGATAAATAATAGATATAAAAAGTAAAATAAGAAAAACTAAAGAAAACAGACCAATGCAGCCAAAAGATAATAATCACGTAACAACAAAGAAATATATGCTGAATACACGTAAAAATGAATTAGAAAAAGTTTACAACTGAGTAGAATATTGAAGTCCAATGTACCAGTTGGAATAGTGAGAAAACATACCTTTGGGTACTCAGACCCTGAAGATCTTTTGTGACCTTGTCAGCACCAATATCAGAATTATTTTAATATAATGTCTTTCTCAGTTAGATCAAACCAACTCACAATAAAGCACATAGGAGAGACGTGTACTGTCACCAGTGTTTTTTCTTCAAAGCTGAACAACACCTAACACTGTTGTTAAAAAGGTACAGAAGTAAAGCAAATTATCTTTACATAGGAATTTTAGAAGAAAATTTCCAATCAAGCACGATAGGATATTTGCTTTGTTAATGCCAGAAATTTACACTCTACATACACCATATTACTTCAGTCAAGGGTATTTTAGAATCACTGCCTGGCACGAGCTACCATAAAAGTCAGTACATGAATAATAAACAAGGTAAACACTACTGATTTATTTTTCATGAATAGGTGAGAACAACAACATTTCTGATGGGAACATCTAATTTGAAGCAAGAAATTTCTTAGCTAGCTAGCTAAGTTTTCATATTACGAGCATAAAAAGATGCAGCAAAACATGGAAAAATGTTTTTATAAACAACGCAAAAACTGTATAAAAAGATACAATATTATGGCTTCAAAGAAAACGTATGCCATCCATCAAAAGGCTTTTTAAAAGACAAAAAAATGCTGGAAAGGTTAAACCGCAGAGAAAGAACACAGTAAGAAAATGGCATTCTTCAAGAAGTCTGTTCAAAGAAGGAAAACAGAAAAATATGTCAACTATGGCACGTTAGTTTTAAAAACAGAATGAAGCAGGCCAAAAGAGTTTGAGGAACACTTGCATAAAGGCATAAAAGACAGTAATAAATTATTTTTCAAACAAATCAGGAGCAGTAAGCCTGTTAAGGTATCTCTGTAGACCAAATAGAAGATCAAAGGATAAAAAGAGCTCTTAGAACGCAGGACCACCACAGAGAAGTGCTAGCAGAGAAGTTATAAAAGAAAACTGACAAGTGACCAACTGCTAGGACCAGACGATATTCACTCAGGTGATCCAGAAGAACTCGGGGATGAACGCAGTAGAGCCATTAGCTAGTGTTCTTGTTCAAACTGCCTCAGTGCCAGAAGAATAAAACATGCCAAATGGACTCTGGAGGACAACAGGGAATTACATGGCAGTAAGTCTGAAATTTATAAAAGGCAAACTGGTAGCTGTGTTTAGAGCAAAACGCAAACAATGGAATAAACACACTGGCAAGAGACATCACTGCCTTTGTAAAGGGAAGTCATGCTTCATTAGATTTCTTTCAACAAGCCACTGGAGACACAGACAAGAAAGATGCAGTTCTTAAACTCCACTGTTTGAATGCCAAAAAGATATTTAAAGAAAGGCAAGATGAGATAGGGCATAAAAGAACATCTTTATGTTGATACGGACTGATTAAAACAAAGGAAACAGGTTTAAAAAAGGAACAGCTACAGTTCAAAGTGGAGACAAATCACCAATTGAATTCCATTGTGATAGTAAATGTATTTAGAAATGACTGGACAGTGGAAAAGGTGTGAAATCTTGCTGATACCTCTAAGTCAAGGTAGTAAAACCAACAATTAAATATGAAAAATGCTAATACAGTGACTGGGATATAAAATAGGTGAAATTCATACGGAGAACTGGAAATCTTTGTCCAAATTGTGATCCCGGCCACCTGGGTAGAACCAAGGAAGCACCCCTATATAATTACACTGCACCCCTATATAAGCTCTTATGCTTGTCCCTAGGCATGTACTATTCAACTCTGTTAGAAAGAGAAGTTTGATGGACTTCTGGTCTAATGCAGTACAGATGCTCTTGAGTCTCAGAAAACTATTAATCTGTGAAACAAAAGAACATTGTTAATGTAGATGAATTTAAAAGGCATGCAATTTTTAAGTGGATTGTCTTAACATCTTAAATGATTTTGGATCTTGAACGCTCTAAACAAAGTTTTAGTTATTCAAGTTTACTGCCAAATCATCTCCTATCCCAGAAGCATGGCAGAACCCGTGGCTCTATAATATCCTAATAACTAAGAGAGGTTCATCTGAGTCTTTGAGCAATTCCCATCACACGTCACTATTCACAAATAATTATCTGCAATAAGTGGAACTCACCTATAAAATCCTGCACCTGTTAATATAAGACCAGACATTCATATTTCTGTACTTGTGTTCCTAACACATGACCACTTAGAAGTAACTCATTAAGTCATTGCTGTAGAATAGATATTCTACAGTATAGATTATTATATTTTAGTCACTTCTTACTGTGTATAATTTTACTGTAACAGTTACTCTTTCAAAGAAGTTAAGTTACAAGTTTTAAACTTGGAATTTGTAAGTAAAAAGAAAAAAGAATAAACAGAAAACAATCCTAATAAAGCATTGTTTAGACATTACCTTATTTATGTTGATCAATCTTGTAAGCATGTACTAATTGTGGTATTTGGCTAGTTAGTGACCTAAATAATGAAAAACAACAAAAAAACCCCCCAAATAATAATAATAAAAAAAAAACCACACCAACCTATTCTGTTAGCCTTACTATTATGTATTTCACACCAAGGAGAAAAAGTTAAGATGCACTGCCACAGCAAAAGCTAAGTTCAAAAAAGTATGTCTGTTCCCAGTCTCGTAGAAGACGGATCACAGCAGAAGCATATGACACTGCTCTCCCTTCTTCTAATTACCCCATTTTCTTCATGGCTATGCTGTTTCAATTCAGACATTAGAGTAGCAGGGCAAAATTATAAAACATAAGTGGTTACAGGAATTGAGTCTTGAGCTCCTTCTGGCAGAGGCATTTTTAGGTTTCCAGGGTCTACAAATGCTAAAATAACAAGAATTCCAGGGCGTGTTCTGCCAAGACTTCCACAGTTATGGAGAGCAGATTAATTAAAATCATTGATAATCTCCAGTAAAAATAATCAGCTGTAACAGTACTTACAAGAGGGGATAAAAAGTTTTTAAAACAAAGGAGTTTATCATTCACAGGAAGTGAAAAATAAGTAGACGTGTTAAATACATAAAACGAAAAAAAAAAGGCCATAAAAATTTAAAATCTTATACAGCTAATATTGTAACACACTGTGCAGAAAAGACTCATGCCTTCCTGGATTTTTTTTCAAATTACACTTAGTATCTAAATGAAACATAGCATATATTACAAAATGTGGAATAGTGTCAACAAGATACTGTTAAACAATAAGCATTAATTACAAAGCAATAAACTTCATTAGCATCAGAAAAAAAGGATGTTTTTTAATATGAAATAGTTATGGTTATGAATCTATTTCATTTCCATATTCAATATGATTTGAAAAACCCAGTAATACGTTGATACTTATTAGATTTAATTCTTCACACAGTTTGTCTCATAAACTGCAAAGAATGTTATCTAAAAATGGTAATGGAGATAACATGCAGAAAAGTCTATAGGCTTTCTTCAGAAAAGTCTATAGGAGATAGTAGCTCTAAAATGAGTTTTCTTTCAAGCTGCTTCAGAAACAATATTATTATACCTTTGATAGCTCTTAGACATATTTCTGTAATGTATTTTGATTTACAATTGAGATATAACAAAAAAAGGTATCTCAGCATTCCAGTGCGAGTTTTTATTTCTTCTCCCTCCATTGCTTATTAAAGCATAGTGAAAGAGAAACCACAATTTTTCACTCCTCCTTTCATAATCAGGCAATGCTTTACCCCAACACTTCCCAAAGCACAATGAAAATATTATACTGTTCAAACCGAAAAAGAACTACTCATTTCAGGATCCTTTGACTCAGATGAGACAATGAATCCTAAAAACTGTCACCTCAGGAATATGAGAAATTTAATTTTCCAGTTTGGGATTTGTCAACATATTGCACCAGAAAAAAAATTGGTTAATCCTCTAGTGGAAAAAAAAAAAAAAATATATTCTTCCATGCTTTGCACTTCGTTGAAGAATTTATAATACTTCAAAAAAAAAAAAAGTGTTTAGAAATGAAAGTAAAATTTTTTCTTCCTTCTACCGACAGATGGTGCTATAATGCCTAACCTGCCCAATGCAAAGGCCAGAGTTTATTTAAAAATCAAAATTTGGGAGAGAGTTAAGCCCATTCATAATGAAACGTGTAAAGCCTTATTTTTCTGTGAGGGTGCATCTGACTTCGTTTTGCCACATTACATCTTTGCAATCTTTTGGACTACAAACTTTGCAAACGTTTGGTTATATTACTACAGGACACCTCCAACTTGCGCTATCCATTATCTTCATATGTTCTGTAAAGATTCATTGCTGATAACCCACACTACTAGACAGAATACCCATTGAAAGCATTCCAAAATATTTTGTTCTAATAAATAAGGTCATTGCCATTAAGCGTGTTGAATAACACTTCATATAAAAGAACGTTGTAAGAGCCACAGAAAGTTTATTTGATGCATGAGTTCTATAACAAAGAGCTTTTATTAAAAACACTGGAAAATTATATGGAGAATAGAGATCGCATCAAGGATTAAAACTTACTTTTCTGTAATAACTGTTTGTTACATATAGAAATAACAATCATCTACAGAAACTACAAAGACCAAATACCTTTTCATAATTCTTTCAATGGCTCTCAAACATTCTCTTTGACTTACGGGTATTCTGCCACAATCGATTTGCAGTACTTTTTAGTTACTTCCTCTGATACAAATAACATCTTCTAACATTTAATGTTTAGTACACCAAAGGGGAAAAGGTGTAGAATAAACAAGATTATCAATCAATGTTACCACGGAATTTTATTTTCTGCCAAGGAAACAAAAAGCAAATAGCTACACCCAAGTCACTATTGGAACGCTTGCCTAGCCTTGTGTCTTATCTCTGTCAAGGCAATACTTGTATTAACATTAAGATGCGTTTCTCAGCATGAGCCATGAAGTAAAACACTCAGTTTATTACACACAGCCTATAAATTGATACTGAATAAGAATTAAAACTGTAAGGAAGTCCAAGTCTTCCGCATGAAAAAACATAACTGAACAGAAAAGGGCAACAAATTTTACAGCAGCTGGAAATGCTAGATTTAATTATTGAAGAGAAATCATGCAGAGAAGTTAGCTGCCTAGCATGATTTATAACAAACGCAAAGGGAAAGTCATGTGAAATTCTCAGTTAATCAACAGAAACGGCCAATAACAAGAATGCCAGCACTTTATATTTCTATAGAAGATGAGAATTTGAAACAAAACAAAAAAGACTAAAAATTCAAGGGAACACCATCACACTGTTTAAAAAAAAAAAAAAAAAAAAGACACTTTGGAGAGGCAGGTTAGTTCATAAATTACAGCAGCAGTTACATTTTACTGAAAAAATTACCAAAGTGTCTGTTTTCAACACGGACTCAGAATGAATAATCCCTGTCCATCCATTCTAGAAAGTTTTCTGGAAATTATTGTGTTGCACTGTCTCTTGCTCCTCTACAAACACTCAAGATGTGCAACATTATGAATGGCTCTGTATAGTACCTTTTGCCCCCATTTCCCTATTCCTCCATGTGAATCCTACAGGCAAAAAACCCTCACGTCACTGGAAGAATATTCATCAAAAATAGCACTGAGAAATGGTATCACATATTTCAGTCAAAATCCAGTAGTGCCATCTGACAACAAACTAAACCTTCGCTAGAAAGATGAAACACTGTGATGCTTGAACAGACCAGACCTAAAACACTTGCAGGTTTACATATTTAGAATTCTATAAATATGTATATTCACACAGAAATACATGAAGAGATTTATATAAGACAGGATGCATATCCAAGGCAAGGGGCACTCCTGTCATAAATTATGAAATAAAGTCAATTAGAGTACAAAATTCCCTCCCCCTCCTCACACCAAATCCAATTATTCTCGTAGGCCCGACTCCGCAGCAGTCTGCACACATAATCTAAGACACAGTGCGAATCACCACATATTTCAAGGTCATTTCTAGAAAGCAGTCTAGGTGGTAGCATGAAGCCAGTTGTTGGAATTCAGGCATAAAGAGGTTCCTCTTCAGGATTTTCAGCTCTATCAAACACTCAGGGTGAGATTTTGAAAAATGTCTAGGAGACCTGTGCATATAAATCCCAGGGACACTAGACAAAATTTAAGGTTGTAAGGATTGTAAGTTCTGTTAGGAATGCTCACATTTCCACATTCACTGTAAAAACGTGTGCTTCACTGCCACCTCACTAGAGAAATGAGTGGAATATTGCTTCATCAGGCTTCTTTGAGGCTTAATCACATTGTAAAAATGGGTAAGTATGTCTCAGGTCTCCCTGCGACCTCCCCATATGTCTACATATAGAGGTAGCAGTGAAAACATAGGCGAAGAAAAGATCAGGAGAAAAAAAAAAAAAAATAAATAAAAAGGTTGACCTTTGTATTCAGCCATAGAACAACTTCTCACAACCAATCCTTCACCTCCAAAGCAATTTTTTTCCCTGTCTTTTTTACAATACCAGCTAAGAAGAAAGACAGCGTAAGTGGCTTGCTCATAATTTGTTATGTTACTTATATCATGTCCTATTAAAAAAAGGAGTGGCCAGGCACCAAAAAGGAAGACTTTTCGTCTTTGTCCAGGTTGCTGAGTTGTAAGGTAGAGCCCTCTAGAGAGGGTGGGAGACTGCATCTTCTGCGAGGGAAGCTGAGCACCTCCAGTTTGAAGAAGCTTTTGCAGTGCAGGATTGCAGAGGCAAAGCACGGCTCAGCAATGCAAATGGAGACAAAGACTCCTGACAACAAGGAAGAAACAGAAAAACAGCCAAGCTGAGATGACAGATGCCCTTCTTGCCACCAGATGCAGAAGAAGGGGATGCACAGATTTTGCCACTGTTCAAGACACTTTATTTGAAGTTTCTGAGAGAGAATTGCCTTGAGAAGACATAGGGAGGAGAGAAGATTTCTTTCCAAGTCCTTTTAATTTAAATCTATCTCACCCAGGGACTCAGAGTTTCCTGCATATCGAAAGTTCCAGCACAAACAGGAACAGTATGTAAAAAAAAGAGTCCACTCTTGCTTTAGAGTCTCTTCCAACGCTTTTAGTCATCTTACTTTATGGAAAAGGTATACACTTCCTTCTCAGCAGGGTCCTGCTACATGGAGACATAGCAAAGAAAGGTCCGATCAGACCTTATAGACCAAAGTGAATATGTGCCACATTTGCTGCTGCTTCTCTCTCTCCTCCTGGCTGTGAAACAACTGATAGGTGGACACTTCTCAATCTGTTTCTGGAAGGAAAAGATCTGTCCTGTATTTGCAATAAATTAAGAAACAAATAGGAGTGGTACCTTCCCTTCTGCACCCTGTGAAACTTTTAAAATGTCAAATGACAAATACTTTCCTGCATCACATTTCTAAAGCGCAGTTGTTCACACACAGCAGCGTCTCACCTAGGTTCTTCCTTCCTCTTACAATGACCAGCCTTATCCCATGTATAACCAAATACTATACAATAGTATGCAACTACAGAACTTTGTTATGAAGCTTGTGTAAATTTCCCATTGCTTTCTCCTGCCTCTGTGTGCCCCAAATACCAGACTTCAGTTTTAAATGACAAGATATTTTGCCTTTCTATTTTAAAATTACCCTTGCCTTTGGAAAAAAAAAATAAAAAATCTTTCACCACGGTGGAAACCTGTCCAAAATCTGACACAAATATTGCAAGGCTCATCTTTGTCATGACTTTTAGAAATGGGAGAATTAAAAACAGGTAGCAGTAAACATATTACAGGTCTTTTGAAAGAAATTTGGGGGTTGGATTTTTGCTGACCCAATGTTATCATGGAATATTTCATATGTGATCTGAAACACCAGAAATGCAAGTCTGAATAAAAATGAAAAACAGGTAACGGTTCTTGCAGCATTTTTCATTTGTCTCTGGATCTTTACACCTCACTCAACCAGCCTCATCTCCTTTCTCTCCATAGCTCAGGTGGCAAAGCTTGCTTCTGATTTGAACCATGCAGGCTCATTCCAACCATTTTTTAAAAAATGTTGCAGATTTGCAACTAGTACTTACCACAATCACAAAATGCTCTTAAGGGTGATCAAAACCATATTTGCATATACCATTCTTCAGGGCTAAATGTTACAGGCTCACACTATTTTCCAAAAAATTGTTTAATCTTTTCATTGTATACAGGATCTGCTCACTTTTTTCAACTGTCACAGCAGGGAAATTCCTTGTCTTAGGGCATTATTGGTGCAAAATATTTACATCAAATTTTACAAGGAATTGGAAAAATTCACAGCAGAGAAATCACAACACTATTTATTAAAGACATGACCCCTGGTTACGGAAGTCTCTGAGCTGCAGATCTCTATATGATAAGAAAGAATTTATGAAAGTATAGCCTATCTGTTTCCTTGTACAATTGCTCTTTTCTAAACATATTCCATGGCAGATGTAATACTGTATTCAATGGACTGACCAAGCAGAGTCTCTCTCATGACTGGAAGAACACCATCTTCTTTCCAACTCATTTCTCAAGAATAGATGGAAGACAAAGCAGCAATTCAAGGAAACAGGTGCATGTAGGTGACCAAACCACACCAGTCAGGCTAGCAAAACAAATCTTTATCTTAGCGCTCATCATCTGCTACTCTGCATCCTCAATTTGGAGAAATGAACCAGATCAAAGGCTGTATCAATTGTTTTGAAAGTCTCTTTTCTCTTATTTGCGAGTCCTTCCTGTCACATGCCTTTAAGTGTGTCATGACATGAGTGTTGGGACCAAAACACAGGCATCAATATCCACACCCATTCATACAATGAGAACACACCTACCCATTGCAATACACAGCACATCAGCAGCCCAACACAGCACAGATTTGTTCCCATTAAGTGATGGAATGGCCCCAGTCTAGTCAGGTGACAGATCCATTTCTGGGCACATGACAGAAGAACCGCAAGTTTTCGACAGCCCTGAGCACTGCTTTAAAAGGCTACAAGGAACCCTATTGCTAAAAAGTACCATTGTGCTAAAACATGTCAATCACACTTGACAGGACATGTGAAAACCAAACCATACCATGGATGGATGGAACACAGTACACACGAGTTTCTGATTGTTGATGTGATACCCGGGGATTCAAATGAATGTGACGGTTCCCCCTTCCACAAAAGAAACATAATGCTTACTGAAGTCTGCCACAGGCATCAGTAAGCCTAACTTAATGAGACACCAGGTTTGTTATCTAAACATTTGGTAGAATCCGATAGTTGTATATCCTCAATATGCACACCTGCAGAAGTGATACTAGATCTCAGTTTTTCCAACACAGTAACACACCTAAACTTGATAAACAGTGCTGCTATTTCAGTACACTCGTTTCTGTTTAACTTCAACCTGATGAGTTAAACCCCTTGAGCCATCAGACTGAGATAGCACAGATTCAGAACAGCATCAACTTAAAAAAGTATCAGCCAACTCTTATCCTAGAGAGTTGTCACAGCAAAACTAAGAGCTATATTAAAAATGTAAGGTGATGCCCAGTGTAAATTTCTTCCAGACATCATAAAAAGGTGTCTTGAGTCTTGAAATAAGGCTAAGGTGAAGTTGTCGCTGAACAACTGTATCCATTGATAGCCCATATTTACATGACAGAACCCTTTACTTCACACAGATTTCCCACATACACACACACCCCTTTGTGAATAGTTTGCATCTGAAGAAAAAAGTGGGCTGTTCATCTAATCAATAATGCCATGTCATGCATGGAGCTTCTGCATAAATCCAGAGCAAAAGGTGTCAAGCATGTCCCACTCCAATGATTATCAGGCAACGAAGTAAAAAGATGCACTTTTCATCTCCACAGGACTGTCGCCAAACCCCTGATGTAATAAATGAAACATGCCTGCTATTTCACCATTGCAAAATGGTACTGTAGATATCTTACAACATCTCTGTTTGCAGGAGAGGGGAACTAGCTCTAGATGAAGTGCAGATATGTTATTAAACAACGCACAGCTTGAATCCTGAGGCCAACACAGATGACCTTTAGAACATAAGCACTGCCTAAGACAAATATGCTTTCATCTTTGGGGAGTATTTTTTCAAGTAAAGATTTAAGAGAGAAACAGTTTAGAAATAAGTTAAGCACAAATGTGCCTTCAATCTCTTAATGCTTCATTTTAAAAACAAAACCACAAGTAGTATCACATGTCAGAAGAAAGACTAAGTACTCTTTAAGCAGAATATTAGTGAATTTAGTGAGATTTAGCTTCATTTTCATTTAAACAATCCAATAATTAAAGAACATGATGTAACCAGGATCCGAAATTGGAGGTATGACTAAAGCAATTCAGAAAACAAGGCTTGTATTTTTACAAGTCTATAAAAACAAAGACCATTATTTCACTTCAGAATCCCTTAAGTGGGATGAAAATACAAGCCTATAACAAAACCACATTGAGACATGTAAAACATAAGGAAAATGGTTTTAGAAGTGGATTAAGTAAAATAGCAAATGATAGAAAAAGAAAAAAGTAATTTCTTGTATTGCATGTAACAGGCTGTTATCATTTATTTTCAGTAAGGGTTTTTTTTAAGAGTTATAGCTTGACTGTGACACTAAGCACCTTTAACACATACGGTGATATTTGCTTCATGGAAAAGAAAAAAAAAAAAGAAAAATTTTATCATATTGGTATGACAAAATTCCTTCCCCCACCAACTATGATTCGTAGATTCTGAGAAGTTCTGAGCTGCTCTGCACAGCCTGCTTTTCCATCAAAGTTAGTGGCAAACCATCAAAACACCCTACAACGGCGAAGCACCTTTCGGGATGGAACTTCCTGTGCCTGAAAAGGCTGTATCACACATCAGAATCCTCAAACACAGTGAGCTTGTTATGTTTTGTTGTCTTGTGTTTTGTTTTTTTGTTGGTTTTTTTTTAAAGATTTCATCTTACCTCAAATTCAGCATGGCGGTTAATATCCTCTGCTCTCTGTCTGCTCAAGATAAATTCTGCTTCATTCGCCACTCTTACCAAATGGTCCTTCATGGTTTGACTCAGCAACCTGAGGACAGAGAATATTCAACAACTGCCTTGAGAGAATGAAGTCCTAAAATAAAAGTCTGTAAATAAAGTACATATACAAATACTTTGAGCTCTGTTCCATAAATGACTTTATTGTGTTAAGAAAATGGTATAAATAAGGTTGAAGGGTAATTTTCTGGCAACTAGTAAAACTGTATTTCAACAGTAAACCAAACTAAGTATTAAACAAAATGTAAACACTCTAGACAGTCATTTGTTTTACCTGAAATATAGATATGCAAGACAATCACACAACACAAGAAAAGTAAACAGTTTATGCATATAAACATCCACAGTGAAAGCCCTAATGTAACTGATATAAAGTCTAAATAAAAAATTGTGAATTGCACTGCAGTATAGTTTTTTCTCCAAGTGTAAAATTGGAATTTTATGGTAAGTATACATTTCAGTAATATTTTCAGGATTATAAAACATCCTCAGTCTCACAAATGAAATGCTAAGATATACATTGTTCCAGGTTATGTACAGAATAAAGCTGTAATTCAATCTGAGATTTCTGAGGCCTTCATAAACCCTGAGTTTATGAATGGCAGCAGAGCTGACAGATTGAATTACAACCCAATTATTCTGTGAGTTCACATACTGTTACTAACAACATTTCCTTTTTAATTAGTTACATTGGGATTCATAAAGTTAAAACTGGCTATACAGGAGCTACACTGTTTTAGAATGTGCACATTTCCACAGGATCACTCAAAGATACACCAGAAAAATCCGATACGTGCTCCACTGATTAGTTTTTCAAAATATCTGTTATTAAAGCCTTTTTTTGTTTTAAGGTTTTCAGTTGCTAATGTAGAAAAGAGTAGCAGAACATGAAATCACTTGTTTGCCTTAAACATATAAGCTAAAGTGTATTTCAAAAAGTTCACCAAGTCTACTGAAACCCTTTCTTTACAAAGACAGGATTTATTATGCAGGATGTCTTCTAATTTATACAATGTTAACTTTATCCCCTAGAACTTCTTTATCTGAACTAAGGCTCTGCCTGTCTTTATCTGTATGTTTGATCATCAGCACGCTGCCGTCTCTTCTCCTATGCTATTCACAATTCTCACTCGCAGTAAGCTTGCGGGTCACAAGCCTACTCCAATGAGAAGCGATCCAGAGGCAGAACAAGACCTGAAGCTCATTGTTCATTGCCTCTCTCACGACAAGGCTAGGAAAACTGCAGCACAACAGCTAAATGAGGCCATGCAAGCAACAAACCAGTTAAGTCAGTGGATTACTGTCTTCCCATGGACAAAGTCTTGAAAAAAGCAATATGCACAATTCATTATTTGAAGCGTGACTTCGCCTTCTGTTTGAGGAGACTTGTATAGAAGCCACTGTTTTAGAAGCACGTTATAATTTTTTTTTTCTTTTTTTTTTCCTATTTTTAGTCACTTTCAGGATGGAAGTAGCTGTTGATCAACATACAATTTGGACAATTTATCTGCATGCATTAGTGACAAACTTTTACTTTCAAAAACTTGCAGAACCAACATTGCTGCAATAATATAACTTCAATTTCATAATTTTTCGTGGCTTCAAAATAATTGGGAAAATAAACTATTTAAGAAGGCATTGCTCAATACACTGAAAAAAGAAACCCCAAAACCTCTGTCTCTAACAATTTACAATAACGTTCAGCTAAAAATACATGCCTATTAATAAACCAGCAACAAGAAACTCTGCACAACAAACTTCACAGCCTGGGTAGATTCCAAGCATTTGATTCCCCTCGTTCTCCAAGATCCCGTGGCATATTCAAATCTGTCACATAAGCATTTAAATAAACATTTTTTTTATTAAACCAAGAACTGTCTAAAAAAAACCAAGGATCGTAAATACTCATGTATTATGATATCACATATTACAATTTACATTTAACACAGTTGGACAGTATCCCATTATTTTCATTGAGTTTGTCAATACCAATACCTTCTGCTAACCTGATCAGACTTTGAAAAATACTAGTTATACTCCAACAGGTCTGCTTTTAATCTAACGCTATTTATCCTCTAAAAGTCCAAGTTTTTTCATCTGTTCAAGAAAGCACCCTATATAATAATTGTTTTTAATGATTTACAACATGGATTTTCCTTTTTTATCTACTAAACATAACCAGTAAGCAGCTCAGTACACAACTGACTGTACACTGGCACTTACTATGCATTTGCAGAGATGATGGACGTGTTCCAAACAAAGCAAAGAACTACATTCCCTCATAGGAACAACATTCTCAAAACAGACTAGAAGTGTACCTAGTGAAAACAAATAGCTTTTGAGTACCAGAAAGAGCTTGGTCTCCTATGGATCAGTTGTCATTTCTGTCACCCCCACCTCTCCTTACCAATCCCACACACTCTCCTCATTTTCTCTATGATATTCCATACAGGTCTAGGCAAAAAAAAAAAAAGCATGATTTTGCAGATAAATCCTAATCAAACTTGTCATTTTGGCAACCAAAAATTCTTATGGCTAACAACTAAGGAATTGTGCGAGCTTAGCATAAGCACCTACTGGTAACTTTTCTTGAAAACAAGCTGTTTTCAGAAAAAGGTAAAATCTTCATATCATTAGGTATCAATTATTATACAATTACTTGCCTACTTGCAAACTGCCATATTCAGCAACTAAAGGTCTCCAGAAGGTGAGGATAAAAATTATTTACTAGTACAAATGAAGCCTGTATGAAATAATTTACTGCTTTATACCATATGACAGCTGTGTTCATTATTTACATTCAAGAACTTCAAATTTTAATCTTTCTTTTCAGTCACCTTTTCCAAACGCTGCACATGCTTAGATTAACTTTCTTCTAATAAGCAATTTAAGTTGTATCATTATCTAGATCAGTTTGGATTTTCTTTATGAGAACAGCATCCACATACATAGCATATCACTCAGATTTCTATTTTGAATGTACCTCCTTAAGTGTGGAACTTAGCAAACTAAACATAAATAACATAATAATAAATAAACTATACATAAATGGAATGATGGCATGATACACCAGAGAAGTCTATAGCCATCGTTAAAAATCAAAGACAAATACAAGCTCTCAGCATCTCTATAAGCAGAGATGTGTTCATTTATATGTCTAAAAGGAAGTTTTAATCATCTACTTCTAAACACTAACTTTGGGAACTTTGGCAGCTGCTACTTTTCCAATTGAGGTGAACAAAACATTGAACAGAAATTTGTTAAGCGTAGCTCACTGCTTGCAATGGAAACAGCTCTTTCCAGCCAAGCAGACCACGCTGAGGCAAGGACAAGAATCTGACTCTTGCAAAAGTATTAATTCAACTGCAAGCTACATACAGCACATTTTGTACATACGGGCTGGCTATAAACTGTATTAACTAGATCAGGTAACTTTATGAAAGACAAATTACTTTTTCTAAAAAAAAAAGAATTATCTTTAGCAAAATCTGATTTTCCTCACTAAGATAGTAAGTACACTTCATGGATTTAAAGGGTCTTTTCTGGTACCTGCTCTGGCCTCCTACACAGAATTGATCCTGCATGTTTTCCCCAATTGATTTCACCTCTCGATCAAGTCTGTACCTTCTGTTTGAGATACAGCATAGCTTTCAGAAAGATGCCCCAATTTTTTTTTTTTTTAAGATTTGAAAATATTTTACATGTTCCCCTATAAAGGAGTTTTATAATAAGGTAATTACTGTCAATTAAAAAAAAGACCAACGAAAACCAACCACAACTATTTCTTGTCTCCTTTTATCCTGTTTTTTATTCTAGCAACTAGATCCTAGTAGTTCTTTTTCTGTTAAATAAAAAGTCTACCCATAGCATCTCCTTATAAATACTTCTTTTTCCACAGCAAAAGAAGAGCTTTTCATTTCTTTGATTAAACAGAGTAGTTGAATTTCTTGTATTTTTGAAGTATGCATACCCAAGCTGAAAGAAAAATTGAAGTCTAATGATTTCCTTCTTGCCTGTGCTTCATAATCTCTGTAGGCAGACCCATGGACCATGTTTGCCTTTTTCAGTTTTATTAAACGCCAAAATGTTGTC
>NW_009649717.1:2531442-2540385 GCF_000708025.1 Charadrius vociferus
TCTTTCCCTTCTGGTTTGTTTTATTTATGACAAGTTATTGACTTAAGATTTTTTCTGATCTTTAGCACGAGAAGAGTGTGGATGGAGTACGGATGGACGTGTTCTGTAGAAGTTAGACCCTAACACCTATGGGAGTAAAGACTCTGAGTATCAAGCCTACTCTTCTGCTTTCAGTGCGCACCAGATTCAAGATCTCAAATAGACTTTTCTTCCCTTGTCTAAGCACTTTCTTTCTGGACTGAAATATTTAAAAACATGTGATTAACTCTGAAAACACGAACAGCCCAGTAAAAACAAGCAAGTGGACGGATCCCATGCTGGAAGTTAAATATATACTTGCATACTTTGCCGGGTCAGGAATGAAGTGCTAAACCACTGAGAGAAGGAGTTCCAGCCAAATACATGAGATTCTGATTCTTATTGTTATGATGGAAGAGAAAACTATAAGACACAAAGCAAGAAATCCTCTTACTCTGATTTCTGGCTGCTGAATGCTCAGATGATCAGGTAAAAAGTCAAGTTTCTCCTTACAACAAGTAAAAAGAAGGTGGTACAAGAGGGAAAAAATGGAACAAGAAAATATGTGCAAGCAAAGAAAGGGAGAGATGGATAAATTCTGGGTTAGTATTACTGATGTCCAACAATTATCAATTTTAGTCAAAATATGGAAAAAGCTTTACAGGTGACATTTATGACAGCCATTTAGGCATAAATCTCTCATAAAGCACTACAGGGAGAGATTATGTATGTTCCAGATGCTACCACAACAGAGAACTCTCAGATAGCCAAGAAAGAAGGATAAAGGTAAGCTTTCCTACTTGCACTCCTCATAAACCTAGCATATAAGAGATTCTCTTACTTCAAAAGGAGATATGTTCTACATGAATACACTGTCTTTTATGGGATCTGACTGCTCAATGTGCTAAGTGTTGGAATTACTGCTGCGAGGAAGTTTTACAATTGCTTTGTGCAACACAGATACTTTACAGATACACTATTAAATCATCCAAAAATACAGACAAGTCCATAAGCTCCTAAAGACTGAAGTTTAAACACATTTAGCCCCTTAAAATAGGAGCAAAAAAACCAACCCAACAAAAAATCCCCATGAAAACAAAACAAAATTTTGCAGCCTCACCAAAATGCTGACTTGGACATGTGATAGCATAAAATTTAACAGCATCCCAAAAGGACAGCTAGGAGGGGAAAACTGACATGAGGTTGTGTTCTGAGAGAGACTGCACGTAGTACAACAGATGATTTCTGAAAATTTTCAATCAGATAGCAATAGTACAATACATGTATACACACAGAGTACAGTATATCTCGTTACTCTCTCATGAATTTATTTTTTAAAAGCAGATGGTACTAAAAAATTCCTACATAAAAAAAAACCCAAAACATTTAAGAATTCCCAGGCACTCAAAAGTGGGTTTTTATGATTTTGCTTTTTCATAGACCCAGAAAATTAATGACATTCTCACAAGCAAAACCTACCTTCGTCACCTACACGCCCTCCAAAGTTACTAGCATCTCCAATAATAATGATTAAAAATTAATGTAAACTTAAGACAGTTCTCCCCAAAAAGCTTCTTCTTACTCATTAAGTTGCAGCAAAGATCGTATGTTTCCAGTTACACAAAAATGATGCAATTTAAAACCATGCACAGATGATCAAACAAAACTCAGTGAAATAAAAAACGGTTTTAAAAATGGTTGTGCATGTCACACTATACCTTAGTGCACACACGCGCACAAAAAAATCATGTAGTGTCAAGAACCCCACCTCAAGTCACTTCTCTGAAAACACATCCAGGCTACTATTTCTAATTTTCAGCACATTTAAAATGTTGTTTAAAGTCTGGCCTAATGATCTTCTGTACTTCAAATTCACACATTAAGAAAGCTGCTTCTGCTATGGAACCAAAACAATAATGCAAAAAAAAATCAGAAAATAAATCACCAAATACCCCTCTTACAAAACCTACCACTTAAACAGAATGGGTTGCTACAAATAAAAAAAAACAACGCAAGGCAATGTGGAAAATACTTTTTTTCTCTTACAAATCAAAACTAAGGTGCACATTCCATGTTATCCCAATCTCAGGGGAAGAAGGCTGCAACAAGGGGAGCACTGGTAGTAATCAATTCTAGTTTGAAAGTGACTACATTTATCTTTTTTTTTTTTTTCCTAAATTTTTTGGCTCAGTTATGCACAAGGGGTAAGTCTGACAGTTATCATCCATTTTTTTCATTAGTAGCTGTATCTTTCTAACTATTTTCCATCACAGTAGTTGCTCCTATGGCAACACATTCTCTAACATTCATTCCTTGAGAGCGACCGCACTATTGCAAGTGAAAGACAATTGAATGGGGCAGCCTACATCTGTCCCCTATTTTCTGTTAGGAAAGTGTGCAAGTAATTGGCCAACTAGTTTGATTGCCAACTATTTCAATATTAAAAAATATTTGCATCTATGACCACTCAGAAGTAATACATACAATTTAAGAAAAGGAACAGCAGGTGACATACATTGTAATTTTCTTAGTACAGTTCCTCCTGAAAAAAAATATGCTATAGAAATACAGATGATTACAGCATTCCAGATTTTATACTACTGGATATTATGTGTTGGGAGAATAATACCAGTTACATCTGCTTATTTCTGGAGAGGTTTGGGGCTTTTTTTGTTTGGTTGGTGGAATTTTTACTTCCTAAGGATATTAGATTTGCCTGCTGCCTGCTTTCCTCCTTCTCCCAGTAACTTTTGAATTCATTGGATAATTCCAACGTAATTTTTCTAATAGAAGTCTAGAGTTTCTCAATAATACTAATTTTATACAAGTTTTACATCCAACAAAGGACAAAAACCCATGCAAGCATCCTTTAAACAAAACAAAAAAGCAGCCGTTTTCAACTGCACTGAAAGCCATAATAGAAAAACCAATATAGGAGAATCTTCTGATACGGCAGATTTTTGATTAGATTTCATTCCTCATTAGACAACAAAGAATCTAGCAATAAGAAAAAGCTACAGAAAAAACAAACTTCATTATTTCTGCTTCTCCTAGATACACTTGTGAATCCTTAAGTTTTCGGTTGTTTGTTTTGGTTAAGGATTTGAAAGGGCAAAGACAAAGGATAGAAAATTATACATGTATTCTGCTACTTTAAAGAGGTTGCCTTTCAACCTAACTTTATGTGACAGTTTTTTAAAGCAATTGTTGTTGGAATATTCATTTAAGATGTATAAAAATATATGTATAGAACACAGCACTTAATTCTTTGGATGACCAAGAAAACTATGTGTGAGAAAATTAAAATTAAGCATCTTCAAGAGTCTCTTCAACTGAAAATCAGAAAGAATAATTGCTGCAGCATGCTTAGGAGACTGATCCCTCAACCCCTGCCATGCCAAATCCATTATCACCCCAAAGGGGATAATAACTGTCATGCCTAGTCTCAAGCTCGAGTACGTTTGTTAGTGCACTGACTGATACAGAAAACAAGGTCTAGCATAAGAGATGTTTCACACTAAAGTGTGCTAATGAATCAAAGCGACAGGAGAGAGTTTTAACCTTCACAGAGCAAAGGAGTTGTTTGCTAACTAGTCAAGTAAAGGAAATAAGAGTATAACAAAAGACACATTTGTACACACAAGGAAGTAAAACAAAGCTGCTTTTTTTTTCAGTTCAGAAATAAATCTTGACCATCTCCTGCATATGGAGGAAACATAATTAGTTTCAGGGTGAAAAAAAGGGAATCGGTCTGGACACCTTGGAAGTCTCCAAAGCAGAGGACCGGCTATGATAGTGAACCAAATCACACCCAAAGGATGGTTCCGGTGAACAAATTTCCTCATAAGTAAGCTCTTGGGTTGAGGTTCCAAAACAGTCTCTCCCTAAAGGGAGGACCCAAAGGTAAAAGGCACAAAGACTGAAATGTAGACTGATAGAAGTACACCAGGCTAAGGAAAATGTTTTGCAATCTATACTTGTGCTGCACAGATGGCTCAGTGCAAAGAAGCAGTGGGCACAGGCACCTTTTTAACAAGGTTTCAAAGAGCATTAATAGTGTTCCCAGACATTACAATAATAATGAACAATACTTAGTCATTTTTATTAAAAACAGATTAATGTTCAACATAGCAATGTACTGAAACTGACATTTCTTTTCATGCACTGAAAGAGGTTATTTTTCCAATACCTGCTCCTTTATTGTTTCACTTACATTCTGTACATTACTGGTTTTCTGCACAGTTTTGGTTTGGGTTTGGTTTTTTCTTTTGGGTTTTTTTGTTGTTGTTTTTTGTTGTTTTTTTTTTTTTTTAATATGCTTGTAACCTGGCCTTCAAAAGACTTCAGTTGTGTATCTGTATTTCAGTTAGGTTTACAGTTCTGTATTTTCACGTACTAGTCTCCTGTTTGCAGAATTTTTTCAGTTCTAGATTCAGAATTTCACTGGGCACAAACAAATCAATTCTGCTGTACATGTGCAGTGGACCTGATGTATCTGGAAAGCCTGGAAGCAACTGTATGTGTAACACATTAGTTACTTGTGAACATGATGAAATTCAGACCAACACATTCCAAATGCAACACACACACCGTAGATCTTATGAGTCCCAGAGGCAAACTTTCCGCACATATTTCTGCCCAGGGAATCCTAGCCAAAACATGCCAAGCATAAACATAAAACTTTCAACTGTTGTGAGAGAGAGGTACATTCATACTTTTCACATAAAAGCAAAAAATACATTTGAAAGCAAGTATAAGAAGGGATTGAGATCTCTTCTTCCAGAAAGATTTTTCTGTTGTCTTATTTGCCTGATAAACAAAACCAGCAGAACACACTTCAAACTGGAATATCCTCTGGTATCGTTAGTCAAAAAAATTAGCAATAATAACCCTGGTTGACACAGGTTATAGGATGACCAAGACTTTCTCCACCAAGGCAGCAGACAATAGCAATTCTGTGATTCCACAAATTCTAGGCCGTTCCTCCAGACCTTAATTTTATTTTCTCTATTCTAACACTCTGTGTGTTATGGTACCCCACAGACATTCTTCCTCACTTGCTGAAATCAATTCTGTCTTTTGTAAAATCACCTTGTCTTCTTTTCTTGAGTACTTATAGAAACAATTGAAAAAATCAACTTTTATTATACAATTATGCAGTTTAAGTCCAAGTCAGTATCAATCAGCTATTTTAATTTTTAAGTTTTAATTAAAAGATTTCAGCTTTTGGAGTTCTCAAGATTACAATGTTACAGCAAAAATACATAAAACAATAACAAATACAGCAAAACAAAAGGCCTGAAATGTTTTAGTGTAAGTGTTAGTATATGCGCGAGAAAAATAACATGCAACCTGCATAAGGAGAAGAAAAGAGTTCTGGAATATAGTTCATGTCATATGAGGGTTAACAGTTTCATTTAGTGAGTGCTGAAAAGCCACAAAGCACCGCAATGACCAATTCAGCAATAACTTTAAAGGCTCCTATAAACAGCAATGGAGGAAAATGGAGATAGATAAAAGGAGCCATTTTTAAGAAATTAATCCCCTCTCCTCTTCCCCATAATGAAAGTTATGTTCCCACTTTTTTTAAAAACAACTCTGCTACGAGTCAGAAAGAAAATGAAGTAACAATTACTTAGATATTTTCTGCTAACCAAAACCACACTTTTCAGTCTTTAAGGGATCATTTGTCCCTGAGACAACCACTCTAAGGCCAGACTGTAAGTTATTGATGTTGTTTATGGAGGTGGGGGAGTGATTCCATCTGTCTGTGATGGGCACTGCAGGTTTTTAAAAGAAAATAGTCAATTCCAAACAGTTTACTGATAGAAAGCTCTCTGAAAGCTTGACCTGGACAAGCTGAATAAGTACTAGGTAACTGCTACTTACAAGTCAGTCCCAGCAACTCATTTGTTCAAGAGAATCATCTTACACAGATGAAGCTTACGTTGTGGTTTACATGTGTGTGGGATCTCCACGTTATCTATGCTAATAAAACATTAATCAAGGGCCAAATTTATAGCAGGCACTTTATAAGTAAGGTCAAGACAGGTCAGCTTCGCATAATAGGAAACAACTACAGGCTAGATCTTAACACTGTAACTGAACACCCTTGTTACTCTGCCTTGGCCCTTGGGATCAAGACTAGTAGCAAAATGTTTTTTCTGTCTCAGAATGGTGTTTCCCTCACCATAAACTGAAATGCAGCCATTAAAATGGTCATTATGTATCTTGAGAACATCTACACATTTTAAACGAAAAATCTCAAATAGCCATTTCCCCTACTCCTGCAATGATAAAAAGATATTTTTATAGCATTTTAATTTATGTGACAAATTATTTTGTTTTTCATTCAGTAGCTGTCCTAATCCTGTAAAATTTATTTTCTCTTGGGATTCTTATTAGCTCAACTTGCTCACTAACAAAATTTAGATTTAGATAAATGGCATTTCTTATAATACTCCTTAGCTAACTCATTAAGACATCTTAAAAAAAATCCTTTAGAAAAAGTAAATATTGCTCTTAGTCTGTCTCAACAATCAATTCCTAATGAAGAAAATATTGATGGTTCTGAATAGTCACTACAAGCCAAAGAGCATGGCCTCATCACTTGCTCTGTCATTTTCTATAAGTCTCAATAATATACATATATAGTTATGGATAGAACATTAAACTAATTGATAATATTAACAGATTAGGATTATTTCTTTTTACCTCAAAGGGATTCTCTTCCTTTCTATTTTATGAGGTAGATAGGAAATAAATGACCCAACTGGAATCTAATTTTTGAGACAGAGGCTTATCTTACAATTCCTAGCTATAACGTCTTCCAAATATCAATTCCCTTCCTCAAGAGATTAGCTGAATACAAATTATAGTTTCAATGTTAACCAGTGCACAAGGACAGGAAGAAAGAAAATCCATGACACATCGATAAGTGAGATATTTAATGAATCTGAAGAGCATTCAGATTCTGCAAAATCCCATATTCAGTATTAGAACTGAACTAAAGTATTGAAGAATGTGAAATCATGCTTGTAAACTCAAAGAAAATGACATAAAAAGGCAGAAGAAAAATTATTTTAAAAAAGTTTCAAGCCACACAACTTCTTGAATGCTAAGGCAGAGGTGCTATCAAATATTGTGACTTACCTTCCTTCATTGACAAGCTCAATAAAGGCAAGGCCAGCATTCTTTTGTATAGAGTTCTGCCACTCCTGGGAAAAAAACAAGACAAAACTAGTTGTATAAAAGCAAAACTAAGAAAAAACATTTTCAGCTATCGAGTCATGCACTTTTTTTAAAATGTTAGCGACTTACACCACCATCACCAAAAATATAAAGCATTAATCATGTGCTAATCAGGAAGAAAACATTGCCAGCACGAAGAAACAGAACACCATCATTTACTCAAAGTCATATTCTGTTGAGGGGAGAAGAAAGTACAAAAACATCCCACAAACAACTGCATCATTTTATTTTGCTGTTATGCAATAATTCAGAACTTACTCGGGTTCACTGATGCTTTTTGCCTTATTGAACCTTGATAATGCTAGAAAAACTCTTTCATGTCAAAGTAAGGCTCGTTGTTTAGAGCCTTCTTTCATATTTTCATATGAAATTTCTTTCATAGCTTAAAGTCTAGTTAACGTATGTGCCTGTAATAATCCTCACCTCAGCACCACATAACCACCTCTACTAAAAAAATTATCTGCTAATGATCCAAATAGTGCATCATTAACAGCCACTATGTTTCCAAAAAGTTGGACATATTTTTTACACTGTGTTTTTAACACACTGAAATGATGGTAACAGCAGACACACACACACTGCACATTTCTTACCTCCAACTGAACCCTGAATTATAGCGAAATTCTACAGCTCTTAAACATGTAGGCAGGTTTTGCCTGGACCCCAGAAGAGACAGGCTGGAAAGCAACCAACCCAGACAACCTATCACTGGGGCTTGCCTCTCCCATTTGAAAACTGAAGAGAAAACAGAATTGGCTAACACAAACACAAAGAAGGTTTTTAATCCTAGACTCAATAAAATTAGTTGACAGAGATAAAAATTAGGGTAGTAAAAGTGTGAACCTTATATTTTTGGGAAAATGTGGAGGCGTTGGATAGAATAGGCCAAATACAACTCTCTGTTTAAATTCTAAAACTCTTCTAAACTAATACAAAAGAATGATTCTGCAGCAGACAGATACTTAAGTTCCACATGCTTTTCCACATCAGCTTCCCCGATTTTTCAGTCTTTGTTGTATGAAATAATAATCCTAATGATTATATACATCAGTACTTCTATCATTGTGGTTCTTTTCAAAAACCTCATCAGCTCCAAAACAGGCAAAAAAGTGCAAAACTGCAAATAGCTCTTAAACAAATTTCAGGTTTCCAAATGTAGGAGTTTTTAATACCCAGCGTCAACAGAGTACATTTTTTGCTGCTCAGTGTTGCAGAATTACCTCTCAGTCAGTAACATGAAGGTTTGATCAGACATACACAAACACCAGTAGAACAGTGTTGTTTCTTTACAAATCAACTCCTGCTTCCCTGGTGCCCCCCCCCCAAAAAAAAACCCAAACCCTTCCAGATTTCAAATGCAGGGGAGAGATTATAACACTGATCTCTCAAGGCTTGACACCTTCCAGGCCCCACATACTCTATCATTTTCAAGTTGCAACAATGTGTTATAATTTTAAAGTAGTCAGAATTAAGAGAAGAATAATTGGAATTTGTGATGTATTATCATGAATTATAAATGTATATCATTACTTTTTATATAAGTAGTTTATATGCATTAATAGGTAAGCAAAATTCAAAACACCAGCTAAGTTCCTTTTACATATTATCATGCGGGGGGGAGCAGGGGGAGGTTGGGGTGGGCTAGTTTTTATGGTTTTTTTGGGATGGGTTTTT
>NW_009649717.1:2540403-2544896 GCF_000708025.1 Charadrius vociferus
TTTTTTTGAAGCTACATCAAGTAGCATCTTTGGACCTTACTGCTACCTGTATCTTACTAATATTTCTCTCACCGCCCTTCCTCCAGTTCTCTCCTATTGCCTTATTATGGCCACCGTTCCATGGCTTCAAGTAAGTCTGCAAGCTGTCTGAAATTGCTTTAAGAAGCATTTATTCCTATGAAAAAAAAAATGGTTTTTGGCTGCTAATATTCTAAACAAAATAGCATGTGCAACTAATCCTCCTAAGAGTTTTTTTTAAATGTAATATCAAGTTCTAAATATTTAGCTTAATATGATGATAATTGAAACTACTCTCTGCTAGCTTAACTGTGTGAAAACAAAGAAAAGCAAAGTAATTTTTTCCATTTATGACACCGTCCATCTGTTGCTCTGCTCTTTAAGAGAGCTCACTACAATACTTGAAAATTTAATTGGTGAAGATGGAAGTTGCCAAAAGTGAAAAGCAAGTGCATTTATCATGATACTTTTCAGCATTTTTCTCTACATCAGACATCATCAAAGAAGGCGTTAGTCTAAACAATTTCATAAATCACAGCTGAACACACCCTAAAGCTAATTTTAATAGCTGAAAGAAAAGACTAATGGTCATAATCTTTCATGATCCATTCAATATTTCCCCACAGTATATGTTCTCTCTCAAACAATTACACTCAGTATGCATATTGCATTATTATATCAACATCTTAGTTATCCATCTCCCAAAGGTATTAGGGAAAAAACACGTTAAAAGCCTCAAACTCAACCACTAATGCAACTAAATAACTACAAAACACATTTCAGCACTTTCCTAAGGAAGGACTGTAAGGGAAGATCAACAAAGTCAATAATTTCATACCTGTTCTAAGCTGTACTTAATTGACCATCATTTCCTACAGCTATAAATGTTTAGTAACTGAGAGACATAATCTACTTTTAATGCTTTTGGTCACTGTACACTCAATAGTGAAGCAGGAAAAAAAAAAACCCAAACAAACCTAGAAGCATTAGACACTATTACAAATAGCTGCAATGAAAAACAACCATTACAAGGAGATAAATAAGAAATCACATTTTATTCAAATACTATGTCTGATGTGGAAATTTCCTAGATCATCATTGTTTCTCTTACTTCCTTAATGGAATCTGTAAACATTTCCATAAGTACTCTAGATAAAATGCAGGTACTATATCCTTTCCTGAAACTGTGCTTCAAACCTCATCTGAATTATAATTCTCTATGAAATAACATATTACATTTCCTGTAGCTACAGCACAACTCTGCCATAAGCAAAATTATATCCCAGTCCTCTACAGGACCAATTTTATATCATCAACAAGTTTCATTAACACATTCTTACTGAGTGCACAAGGATCATTAAATGGAAACATTAAACAGTACTGGTCTTAAACCCCTCCCTTCAGAAACTAATAATCTCCCTCAAGGTTTATATCATGACCTACTATTATCCCATTTGAGTTAGGTTGGGGTTTTTTAATCTCCTTTACAGTGTTTTTTTTTAATTAATTCTGACTAACGATCAGTCATATGATGGTACCAAATGCTCTAATAAAACTCACATAAATTACTACATTTCCTTCACCTAGGAAATACATTTTGGCCAAAGAGCACAACATGCACGAGACCATAACCAACAATGAGATTAGTCTAGCAAAACATTGTTTAGTAATTATATGTCCCATTTTATTTCATTTCAGCTACATACGCATGTGTAGTTATCACAGTCTTCAAATGCATTGAAAAGTCTAAACTAATTGCTCCTCTTATTTACTTTCTTAAAAACAAGGTATGTCTCTAATCATACGGCATCATCAGGTAAGAGCAGAACTTCTTTAAAGGTTCTGCATCAAACTTGCATTTTCCAGTGCCAACTCTACTGATCAGTCATTTTCTTCCATTTGTTGTTGGCGCTCTGCTCGTTCTGAACATCCTCGTTCAGGTATAATACTTCAGGAGCACCTTATTTACCCAGACAGGCCTGCCCAAAAGTCTGGTCTATGAGCAACAGCTAGTAGGAGCCAGCTTCAAAACAAAGAAACGCAGGTGGTTCTTTACACAGTGCATTACAGATCGGTGGAACCCATCGCCAAGGGATGTTGCGGTGATTAAAAGTTAAAAAGGATCAAGAGGAGACTGCAGAAGTACATAGAAGGAAAATACATTGCTATCGACTAGATACACAGAAACTACTTTCAGATCAGAAAATACCCCAAGCTGAAAATAGCTGGTAAGTGGAAGAGTATCATACACGCTTGTCCTATTTTATTCTTCTTGAGCAACCCTTTGTGTCTATAATTGGATATACGACAATAATCAAGGCGGAGCCTTTATCTAACCCAATATAGCCATTTCTAAACTCTAATCACCCAAACAAATGGCAGGAAAACACTGTTGATAAACTTTTTTGTTTGTAATTTGAAGTGCTTGCAGTGAATTTGCTGCTGAAGGCAGCAAATGGACATATCCTCCTCACCTGTACACTTCTAGGAAATAAATATAATCATATTTCAAACAATTAACCCAAAATATATATTCTTCAAGCTATATAAAAACATTTGCAAGACCAATCCATCAACTGGTCTGATGGCTAAACCATTAAACATTGATCTTTAACAGAATATTTAAAACATTTCCAGCAGATGAAAACTGCTCTATGTTTAACTGTAGCAAACTGTACTACTACTTTCATTCATATGTACATATACATGCGTATTCCTTAATAACCAATTTTTCTGAGAAACTTAAAAAAAATTCTTCTAACAAGGTTAACATATTCCACAATTAAGAATTATATCGAACAGTTGAAATGCATACTCATGAGCAAGCAAAAAAGAGCAAATTCTTTGCTAATCCATCCTTCCCATAAAGCTGGTGGAGTTTTAATAATTTATGTTGGTTATGAAACAAAGGAGAAGGATGACTTTGGTACTGACAACTATGAACAGAGCACTAAGGAGCAGGGTGGGAAAATGTGTTAACATATGACTAAGAGACATATTATATCCTAGAGTAAAGGTCAAATCTGCATGAAAAACTTGTTCATAGAGAGATATACTAATCTTTAAGTGCCTAAAGTAAACTATCAAGAACTTTTCAGCAGTGTTTGCACTTGGTGTCAGCACTCTCTCAGCACCACATCCACTACAGGCTTGAATGAACTCAGCAATAAAGAACATATAGTGAAAAGTAGATTATATCTCAGCTGGGGGCTTCATAATTAAAAAAAAGTTAGACTGCATGTTAAGCAGAATATCTGCAAACATAAATTACTTTTAAAGAGTTGAAGCATGCTTAAATTATTTTAATCTACAAAGCTCCATTGAAAAAAATTAAAACCAACATGGAATTATGGGAAATCATTTCTAGAAACTCTATGCAGCAATTTAAGACAAAAATTAGCACACGCAAAGTAGTGTACGAAACAAAAATTTTGCAAGGATGTGACACTTTAATATAAGAGTAACACGAAAACACATTTTGAGACAATGTTATTCAGTATATATACAGTCATAGCTGGGTGCTGAAATAAAATTTAAAAACCAAATCTATAATGTAAGAACTGTCAGAAATTGATTGAGAAAAAAGTAATTTCAATAATTATATTCACAGTCCTTTCTCCACAGAAGAACATCACTATTGCTGAATCTTGACACAGAGAAAAGACACCTTGCAAAAATATTTACTACTACCCCAAAAATTCAGAACATCCTGTCAGGTGGAAAACTTATCAAACAGAGTTGAATTTATTGAAATTTAAACAATGGATACTATTCCACACTAAACAATGGCTTGTCTAGGAAAGCTTTAACGTGGCATCTATGTAACAAGTCAAGCTATCTCACCAATCAATACAGAGGGTTTGATTTCAATAAGGGTGATAAAAGTTACTCTAACCCTGGCCAGCTACAAGCTCTCAACAGATGATCATCATTAGGCCTCTATCGGGGCTCCACATACTCAGGCGGTACAAATGTGTCCTATTAGTACATGGTCTGTCTGTTTGGCAACTCCAGTCTTAAGACAAATGGCAGCTGCTGCCCTTCAAGGTCTGAAGTCAAGTCCTCAGGGAATCTAAAAGTCCAACTGGAAAAATCAAGGCCTGTTCATTAGAGACTGCTCCAGGGGAAACTTGCAAGGCTGCCATTAGAACTATATAAAAGAGCTAATTATTTTTGTAAGACTTTTAAACTATCAAACACACTCAGTTACAATAAAAAGTATTTACTGCTTGCATTCCATTAAAAAGACATTGCTTTTTGTCAAAAAATCAGCTAGTGACAGTACACAACCAAAGTCTTTGTATTAAAATTTTTAATGAGTCTTCTAGGAGAAAGTTGAGTAAAAATTAACTAGATGAGATAGCTTCTCAAGTGGAGGTATAAAATCAAGCACGTTATTTGGGAAAATATTCCAAACACACTCATATCAAACTAACTAATGAACTACAAAGGTGGGCTGAGACTGGGGGGGGGGG
>NW_009649717.1:2544909-2614307 GCF_000708025.1 Charadrius vociferus
GGGGGGGGGGTGGGGGGGGTGGTGTCTGACTATCTGCCCCTGAAAAAGACAAGAAATTCAAGAAACAAACATGTTCAGTGTTGCAAAGCTGACTAAAAAGAACACATAACATTCTTGTTCCAAACCTATGCTGTTAATGAACAACTGTAAATGCTGCAGTACACTCATGTATTGATAAATGAGTCAAAAAGGCACATGGCCCAGTTGCTATCAAACACCAAGACTGAGCAGAAAAAAAAAACCAACCAAACAAACAAAAAAAAAAAACCAAAACCCAAAAGAAAGTGTTTCAGTATTTTTCCTCTGATAAAACACAGAAACAAAGACTGTAATAACAATAGCTACTTTCATAAAATATACTCTCGGAAAGAGTTGGAACACTTTTTTTATTCATAACCACAAAATTGTTTACTATTTTAACTATGAAACAGAATCAAAGTTTCTTATACCGAAATACTTTTCCAGCTGCACAGCATGACAGCACTGTATTGAATTCTAATGGTATAACAGATCACTGCTATAGAGTATTTATTACACAGTGTTTATTACAAATCTTTTAAAAGTGCTATATGAAATTCATTAGTGTTCCTTAATCAATTCTTGGATCAACATACACATTAGCTTCCGACAGCCTAATTCAAAAAAGCAATTACAACCCGAGTCCTTATGTAAAAGGATGACAGAAAGAAGCTATGTTAAACCAGTTTAAAAGAATGAAAATGTAAAGAAAACAGATTTGGAATGATTTATATCAATGCCTAGTGCTGAAGTTAATTACAACTAACCCAATAAAATAGTGCCTTTATTATTGTACAGCAAGTAATAACCTTAGACGCAGAAAACAGAACTCTTTGCTGACTTTTGCATGCTCAATTCCACAGCACACTACATTAAGAATTAAAGAAGCAGTAAATAAGCCATATAGAAACAGCAGTTTTTTAACTAAAAGCAGAAGACTCCCCTGCTGTTTAACCATTTGAGATATTCCATGTAAACAGAGCTTCCTATAAACTGGTATTATGTTGTTAGTGGTAAATGCCTAAAACTACCTTATAACGAGAGTTTAATTTCAATACTTAAAAGTTTAAGTTCAAGTCACAATATGTTTTTATAGATTCTGAAAGTAAATTCTACACATATAGAGCTGGAGTAGCTTGCATATTTAAGTACTATGTTGTTCAGTAAAATACTAAATAAAAAATGGTCAGCTTGTTAGACAATGCCTTTTGTGCTATGAGATTACTCTCAAAGTGACTTCTCTACAAACTACGCAAAGCTATCCTAAAAGATAAAGTATTATGAAAGATACACTACATAAAATGTTACAGCACATACAATCTTTAACCATTACATACAGACAGAAAATCTCAACACAGGTTGCAGTTGTCATAATTTACGGTGATACCAAATATTCTTAAAATAAGATTTTAGTAATAAAAAAAACCTTAAATCACATAATCTGAAAGGTCTTACAAAATTATGAAAATATCACTGACTGCAATCAGAAAGCTCATAAAATTATGAAAAATCACTGTCTGCATAAGTAAAATGCTCTCAGTAATAACTATCACTGCATAAAAGCTGCATAACATTAAAACTCACAAACTTCATTTTTGTATCTAGTTTCAAAAAAGTATGAACATGTATATGAAAAACATCTATTACATGCTTTTTATAGTGATCTAACTCATGACTTAATGAATAAAATTTTGCCCCTAGAACCAATGTCACATCAAGACGAAACAGGCAAGTCTGTTAAACTCCGGTTCCTTTATGGTCCCAGTATAGCAACAAACTGTAGAACTGGGAAAAACTGAATGTGTGGATTGCTGATTTCAGGTCCACAGTTTCTGATGGAGGAAACAATTTGCCTGGGCAGTCTCTCCCTTTCTTTCTCCCACTAGTGGGCTGTTGCCATGACTCCTCATGAAACAAAATTAGGGGTCAGGTTTGAGTTCATCTAGCAGCAAACCTTTTCCACCACAGTTTCCTCTTCAGGTTCTTTAACCATCAGCTATTTTCAACGCTGAGATGAAAGACAGTCGCTTCAGGAAGAATAGGAACAGAAATCTTAAACATTAATTGAGCAATCAAAGTATCAAGCAGCTCTGTAAATATGCAGCAATGGGAAGCAAGAAACTATAAGTCAAAGGAGATGAGTCAGAAAAACAGAAGCGAGGAAAAGGGAAAACATAAGATGAACAAAGGGAAGAGATCCAAACAATCAAGCTGCAGTGCCAGCATCTTTTTTTATGGAGAAAGGAAAATAAATCGAGGACTAGCAGGAGTATAAGGCAACGGCGTCTTGATTTCAGTGCTTTTTTGTTTAACTGTGATTTTAATTTGAGTTTTTATAAAACCACTGCATGGAAAAAATTGTCTTCCAAGGTAGATTACCAATTATAAGGACAAGAAAAATCACAGCATACTCACTGCAGCACAGTTGCACTAGTAGTGACAGACTGATCCCACCGACAGCAACATTCACCATCACCACCACCAAATAGCAACAACCAACTGCTGAATGTCTGATAAGCTTTAACTAAATAAAATTAACTAATAAAAAAACTCAACAATATACATGGTGTATACTATTTTGGAACTAAAAGCCCCTTTATATTATCCTTTTCCCCAAATGTAGCTTAGTTTCAATTTAAACTCTCATAACAAATGGACACACAATGAACAAGATTCCTGCTATCATTGTACCTTTGAGGGAGTGAAACCAAAGTATGTAAACCAATTCCAGCTCTTCACTCAAAAGACAGGATGTCCAAACCTGTCCCTTACTAGTCCCTTGGGTAATCCTATCCTAATGCAGATCTTTTAAGAAAAGAATTATAGAAAAGGAAGTTAAATTAAATTAAAAAAAAAAGGGGGGGGGGGGGGGGGGAAAAACAACAACGTCTCTTTCATTACAGTCTCCTTGCATAGTACATTCCCTTCCTCAGCCTGCATCTGTCGTCTTCATTTAGACTAAAATATTCTGGGTATCCATTATTCCACTGCTGCATGACACCCAGCAACACAGGGCTCTATTCTCATCTGTCCCCATATGTCGCTACAATAAACACTATAAATACTAATTTTCTACTCCTTTCGCTGCAAATCCCCCCCTGCAACTCACCAAGCGAATTTTCCAAAAAGAAAAATATAACCATTTCTGTTTCAGTTAGAAATAGAAATAAATGTCTTTGTAAATATTCAAAGGGTACTGGGAAATGCAGCTGATTCTTCTGAATCAAATTCGACTCAGAACTAGGATCTAAAGCCTAACAGGCATGCACCTCAATATCATATTGATTGCTGCATAACCTGGATTACAAGTTTATTCACTTAAACAAGTTATATTAAAATATTTATTGAAAGATTAGTCCATCATCAACATCTTTGATGAAACAAATGTTTTCCCAGTTGCAGAGACAGCTAAAAAGGCACAGACGAGCATAAATAAGACTAAAGGTTAAACAATGAACTGAACAGTACCACTATGCAAAGCTCCTCCTGCCAGAACCCTGAGTGAACTGCACTGCTCCCCAAATCACAAGTTTCTTGAGCAGTTTTGCTTAGAAAGAGACACACATTATTTGGTCTATTAACACGAACAAAAATGTTCACATATTGGTAATTAGTATGAAGTCAGCAACAAGCGTTGCCGCTCACTGAACTTTCCATAATCTCATACCCCTCCCCTCCACTAAACCTCCTTCCATAGTCTCAAATTAAACAGACTAGCTGTAAAACAGCAGGGTGTCAAATTAAAGCACACTTTATTTTCAGAGGTCTCCACACTTCGCGGCTGACTTCCTGTCAGGAAGAGTTCCATTTCAGTGCAGAGCCCCATCAGCAGGGAGCTCACAGAATTAAGTGCCAGTTGATATTACTTTGTTTTGCATTTACCACCCATGAGAATATTGTTCAAAGATCTAGTTATAAAGCCAGCATGGTATCATCCTTCTGACTAGACTGCCAAGCCACAGGGTGTGCTCTCACTGCACAAAACTCACCTTAAATGGTGATGTTTTTTTAAATCCTAGTGTGCTGGTGAAGCAACAGGATGCCTTTTTTCTTCAGAAAAGTCTTGCTTCTGTAGCTAAATTATGTTCCCTTAGTTTTGAACATCTGCAGCAGTATACATTCATGGAAATGAAGCTGTCCTGTTCACCTACCACACCCCCAAGATTCACATTTACATTAGACAATCCACTCTCCTCCCTAAACATAAAAATTTATATATTAATCATACAAATTCTCAGCAACGCAGTTTTAAAGGCTAATACTTTTAGCTGTAGGGGACATGTTTTCCATTAAACTCACACCAACACCATGTTCTGGATTCCTGACTAAATTCAAGTAATTTTCATTTCATAAGAGAATTTTTCTTAGTAAGAGCCTATAATATCTGAAAAGCCTATAGAACAACCCCTATAGATTGTAAAAAAAAAAAAAAAGAAAGAAAAAAGAAAAAAAAATAATCTCATTTATTTCCCCCCCCAGAATTTTACTGTAGTCAACAATTATGTTTTAGTAAGATGACCTTAGGAAAGTTCATCTCTTTCCACTCCACTGCAGAAAACTATTTCTAAGAACAGTTCCATGGTTTTTAACCCTATCTTTTCTCCATTCCTCTATCCAAAGTCTGCAAGTCACATTGACTTCTCTAAGAAACAGTGCTTTACATCAGTCCACACCAAAATATCATGGCTTTACTACACCTATCCACTTGTACCTCTTTCCACACCTTCTTAGTCTAATAGATAGCCCTCATCCCAACTTCTTTACATATAAATGTATTTTTTGTTCAAAACCACAAAGCTCACAATCACTTTCCAGAAAACAGCTGTGTAGTATAAACCAAAAACACTGGTTCTTTCACACTACTTTTTCTCAGTTTGCAGCTGCAGCTAATATAACTTGCTTTTCTTGAACACTTCAAAAATACTGTGGCTGCAAACTGGAGAGGGCATTTTCCAGTGGGCCAAAAGTAGGCCTAGATAAAACAAGTTTTAGTTAGGAAGCCATTTCTATCGCTTTGGTGATTATTTATATCTAATAGGCAGAAACATCAATCCCATTTAATAAAAGTATAACATAGCAGATATTCTTCTGTTTTTCTCATACTAAATGTAACACATCATAGTTTTTGCTCATCTTAAAATTCCACATCAGGCCTTTAAAATACCTCCTACACTAGGAATTATGGAAAGACATAAGGAGATAAAGCCAATGTACTCGCTCACGCATTTTAACTACTGTGACCACTACCTGTCAGGATATAACTATAAAGTGCTTATTGCATCATTAAGTCAAGAAAAGGTCACTTATTATTCATGCAGTATTGGCAAATCATTCCCAATACATTCCAACCTACTTCCACACTTAAGGCAAAGTTATAAACGTCTTTGATTTCTACTACTAAGCAAACTGTCAATACACATCCACTTCACAGACTCACGCAAAAAAAATTCTACCAGAATTTAGTTTTTTTAATTTAGCCAGTGATGGACACAGTTGTTTTAAACTCCCTATCTGTAGGCCATACTAATAGTAAACAACACACATTATTCCTGAAGCCAACAACTACACCTAAGAGAAAACACAGAGTTCAAACATATCTTAAGCGTAGCAAACTCAAGCAAGATCTGAGAAATGTGAACCTTAGTGATTATTATGAAGAATAATATGAATTTGAAAGAAACTCCTATTTAAAGATGTTACAGGGCTCTCCAAGGAATTCCACGGAATTCAACAGCCTAAATATTGCAAGCAATTATAGAGAATTAAACTTTCAAACAATTTAGAACACAACAGGAAATCAAAGTAGGAGCGAAGTTCCAACAGGCAAATTTTCCATTATCCTGGAGCTTCACACTGACTGCATTACAGTAATCTAGTTCTGCTTAAGTCAAAGGAAAAAAAAAATATAGGCAGCTAATTTAAAATGTAATTTCAGCATACTCCAGTTCAAAGGAAAGGTTTTCCCAGCTGTTTCCATTTATTTCAATCTTATCAGAATTGCACTTCAGACAGTTATCTACCAAACTGATCTCTGGTTTCAAACACTTAGAATGTATAACATAGTTCAATGAAGCAAGCAGCAAAATATCCATAGCACAAGTAATCCATTTGTAATTATTCCAAGTACTCTGCTCAGTGACATACACCAAGCATGCAAGTTGTCAATATACATTTTGAACACCCAAAGTGAGATCCTCAGAGATGGAGGAAAAACTCCCATGTGGGAAAGAAAGAAGCTACACTATGCATAAAAAAACCTCAATATATCAAGTGTAACAGGGAATCTAAGTGATCTAGACAACAGATTTGATAATTTAACCTTCTTTTTTTTCAGAAACTTACTGACAAGATGGTAGCCAAAAATCCACGCACCAAAAGGACTGCACTTAAGGAGTTCAGATTCCACACAGTGCCCTCCCACATCTTCCAGGCCTTTCACTCAATTTCTCCAGAGTCAATCCTACTGACCACTAGCCAAACAGCTCACTGTGTTGGTATCAAGTACCTTGCAATGCAGGAGGATGCAGAAGCCCTGGACTTTATCCCCAAGACCTTACAGAAAAGAACTGATGTCTTCGTACATCACAACCAAAGGAGGAAACTGCAATTGAGGATAACACCGATGAATCACAATGGTGCTTTTAAAGAATGAGAGCGCTCAATTTCTTTCAAAACTGGAATCTTCCACACGCCTGGTAAATGCCCTTAAGCTTCTGGACTACTAGCTACTTTGGAAGGATATGCTGAAATTCTTCCTCTGACAGATTATTCTACTTAGTGATAATAACAACTATTACCTGAAACATTAGTTGAAACTTAAGTCTCTTCTATCCCAGGAAAGCCCCAGCTACTGTGGGATCTACCCTCCCCTCTCTCTGGCTTTGACCACAATCTCTATCCTGCAGAACTAAGTCATTGTAAATGAAAATATACATCGCAGAGGGAAAAGAATAACAAGAGTTTTTGAAAAGGAAATAGTTTATAATGTAAAATTGGTTCGCTGAAAATATCCTTAAGTAGCACTGTACCTAAAGCTCAACAGATATTTCCCAACTACTTTCCGTCCAATAGCATCTTAAAGAATAGGATAAGAATCTTCCATTTTGTATACCAGCTACAAGGACTGTGTGATATTTGTTACAAAATTACACTAGGAATGTTCCTACTACTGCCTGCACAACAATTAATAACATGCTTGGCAATCCCATGTTTTCAATTTTTAAGATTTACACAGTTTTATTAACATACCTAGCTCCACTTGGCATTAAGCAGACCTGAGGTAGCTTCAGAATCTAAATAATCTGTAGAAGAGTTAAGATGATCGTGAATACTCTCACTTCCTTCCACAGTCACCTCAACTCTACAAAAAGCTAGGCTGGCAGATATGCTTCCAATCTTCAAATTCTTCAAAAGAGCACAAGCAAAAAAAAAAAAAATACACTATGAAGGCACACCCACAGGTGAAACATTTTTCTGTGCATCTCAATACAGTGCCTTCCATACTAAACTAGAAAAACCAAATACTTCATAACATTGCAAAGAAAGTTAGCAACACAAGGCAAACACCTATGGGCATGATTCATGCAATGTCTTCCCCTGAACTTAACAATTTAGACTTTGCAAAGGCCTTTTTTCTAATTTTATTTTTTAAGATCTAAATAATTTTCATTTGCCTAACAGTTATGTTTCTAACCATTTTATCACAAAAGCAGTCTATTACTGATGTCTTTGGTTTTGTGGGTTTTTTTCCCCACTCAAATACAGCTACATTTATCTTTGGTAAAAGCAAAGACCCTATTGGCAGAAGTTGACAGTGTATGAAAAGAAAAACTTCCAACTTCTGATATTTTCTAAATGGTTTTTAAAAGGAAATTAGAACATGCATTAAAATTGACAGAAAGTCATTTGGTAGCTTACAAAATCCCTACAAAATCTACCCTCTGTACCAAAACATACACATTTTTATATCGTGGATCTAAAGGATTATTAGATCCTTTTAAATTTATTTTCAGCTGTTAGAACACAAAGTGATTAGATGGAAAAACATTATCTTGATTAAAATGCAATAATCTAACAGTTGGGGCACATGAAAAGTATTCAAACAGCATTTATTCTCTTCGTATCTAAACCAGGATATTGTTAAGAGTTTTGGTGCTTCTGTTGAGTTCAGCTGCCATGGTATGATAGTGACACAGCTCTTTAGATAACTGATACCTGATTCAATTAAAACTTCATAGCGATCCCCATAGTTATCCATCACATCAAATTGCACTTAAAAGTAAATCAGGAACTAGTGCAAATCACAGAGCATCAGTATAATGTGTTCTCTCTGCAAGTAACAAATGCTGAAAACCAGCCATCTTATACATCAACTAAAATCTCCAAGTAATTCAAAGGCTTACCATAGTTCAGAACATGCTGCAGAAATCCATTCATCCCTAATGAATTTGGATCATTGATACAAAGCTTTTTTCTGAGCAGGGGATACCCAGAAAAGCCTGAAGATCCTATTGCAGTTTACAAACATTTAAGTACTAGGGTGGAGGCAGGGTGCATGTGTGCAAAAACATCTGCTGAAAAATCAAAATCTTAACTACCATCCTATCGCTATTCCTTAGGGGAAATACGCTATCATATTGTTTGTACAGATGCATGGCTGCATGGCACATGTTGATATTGTTTAAATAATTAAATTCCTGATCAGAGTAAGAGATATGATGCAACTAAGATACTGCCTATGCAAAAGATGAATATTGACTTCTTTATGAGCAACAGAATTCGTTAGCAAAGTGATTTAGTAGCATATGAAAGAAAGATCACGCTAAAGAATGATCATGCTAAAGAAAAACCTTTTGCAAACATTTCACCGCTTAACCACTGATAATTGGTTTGGTCAGTTGAGTTAAACAAGCAACAAAGAGAGCTGCAACCTGTAAGTTTGTCCACACAGACAGTAAGACCAACTTTCACAGTGTAATTTTTTCTGCTTTCATAGTACTAATCAACCTCTGTTGCATTTTTAAGATGCACATGCACATGGATCGTGCTTTTCTCTCCAAAAACTATCAGCACAGAGCATGACATATTCAACCGTAATCATATTTCATTGGGCCATATGAGCGGATGCTATCAACACACACAGAAACAATCTGGAGTATCAGAGTTTATGCTTCTCTCTTCCATCTCCCCACGAAAGATATACTTTATCAAGGTCCAATATAAATCTAATAGCTATAGCTATGTAGTTATATTGCAATATATCATATTAATATTTCTAGAAGATAAAATACCTAGAGATTAAATGTATTAAAACATTAGTCTTGGTTTTATATATGCCATCAGCTATCAAGAATGTGCCCTTAATCCCTCGAAACAACAGGGGGCAGAGGAAGGAGGAACCCAGCAGCTTTTATACCTTGAATCAGCAAGCAGGGTGTATGTGCAGGTAGTGGTGGTGGAGGAGGTCATAAAAGTTGCTGCAGTATCCATTAATTTTTAATTGCAAACTTTTAAAAAGGTTGGGTGGCTTTCCACCAATTTTAGAAAATTATACTAGAGCTGAACAGTATTTGAGTCAGTTAGTATAAGTTTATTTTATGGTCTAGAAAATTCAGATTCAGTGGAGAAAAGCTCTTAAGTCAAAGATGGATCTGACAAGAATCACCTAATTAGTTCTCTTACACATATTCCACTGACAATTCAGTTTGTTTACTACTGAAAGAAGCATTTTTCAAGTGCTGCAAATTCTGTAAATTCAAAAGCATGAAGGAAAACTATAGAACCTATTTCACCTATTTTTACACCTTTTCACCTTGGAGCTACAATAATAGGACAAATGCTTCAGGTATGTGAGCAACGGATAAATGTTTTTAATACCCTCATGAGAGAGTAGGGAAGATCACAGTTTTATCTAGTCATGGATTTCAAGAAAACATCTGACAAATGAAAGGAAGCACAGTAGCATATTTGCTTTATGGATAAACATGTACTCAGTTCATACACACCCCTTTGTGTTTTAGGCATAGAGCAAGAGTCCTTGAAAACGAATAAAAATGATGAAAATGCTTTATTCAGGGGTGATATCACAGTTTCTCCACGCAGAAGCCTTGTCTCACAATAGCGTACAAGCACCCTTAACATTCTGACGTCACTCGTTTAAAAGGGATAATAGACATAGGACTTCTCTCTTTTGGCTGGTTTAATTACCCCGACAGGATGCCAGGCCAGACTAGATGGTGCTTCTAGGTTCACTGTACTGTATGCATTTCTGATAAATGGGAAAAGAATAGATGACCTGGCAGAAGGCTCAGACAATAACATGTGATTTACAGGACATGAATGCAGCTACTATAAGATTTATCTGACAGCCCTCTCCGATAGTGGACTGTTGAGTATCCGATGGAATGATTTCTAGTCTGGAAAGTCTGCTACTGAGTAGCCATACACATTATTTATTTATTAGATGTTTTGGGTTGAAACCATTTTTAAATGATGCACTTCACAATGCTCAGCCATAAATTTAGTTTTAAACCCTGGAAGGGAGGTAGTGTTATTGGAATGTGTGTCAGACTGAATTAGGATGAGCAACACAACGCTTTTATAAAGTGGCCTTGAATGCAACGTCGATTCTTTCAAAAATGATATTAATGTCAAATAAGCAGGAACACTTTGCAGTAATATTAAATGAAGGATTTCTTTATGTTTTGATAGATTTATATAAATGTAAGTATACACACAGAGACACATCTCAAAATGTAGCATGTCTATCAAAAAACACAACTCTTTGTCTTAGAAAAAAAGCCTTTTGTTTGTGTCTCAAACCACCTGTTTCTCTTTTTACCTAGTGTTAAACATAAAACAACACATCAACATGTAAACACAAAATTTAAACACAAAAGCAATGGTCTTTCTCCATATGTCTAAATATATGAATTTTAAACAAGAGAAGAAATTAACCAGGTGTCAGAAATAGTATCACAGAATAGTATCTCAAATTTTTTTTAAATCACTTTCCCTTGAAAAGAGCTTTATTTTCATAATTTTATGGAAAAAATTACTTGTGAGATATTACTATTCCATTTTGCACTTATGAGAAAGAAAAAACGCATTCCAGCCATAAATCTAAATAAACATCAGAAAAATTTCACTGTTTCAGAAAAACAAATCAAGTGCTTACATCACATACACAATGTTCAAAAATTTTCAGAAAGAGGTTAGCATAAAAAACACCACAGATATTAATCAGAGTAATCTTTCAATTTCATAAAATGATGGCTGACAAATTTGTGAAGTTTTAAATCAAATTTGCAGATACTTACTTTGTAACTATGCCACATTATTTATGTGATTAAAAACTAGTTTTTGACCTGATCTTTTGATCTTTGGCACTTCATCCTCTCCATCTCCTCTTAAAAATTAATTAAAATTTTAGCAAAAGGATAGCACTTCACTTCCCACCCTATCTTGGGCCAGAAAAAAAAAAGAAAAAAAAAAAAAGAAAAAAAAAAATCAATCAAGCTCAACCCCATCTCCTCCCAGTATCTGTAAAATGTCGGCTTGAAATTCAATTTCATATCTCTCAAGCTTTCATGTAGCAAAAGACAGTTCACTTCTTAACAAAATAAATCACTTCTGTGATTGCCATGCTGACCTCTTTGAATTAGGAAAATTCAAAGTGAAAAATGTAATTATCACCCCAGAACAATCTGTATACATCTGGAGCTAATTTTAGATTCATTTCTCACATCATTTTTCATATTCTGCCAAAAATTACAGCTGCTATGTAACTTTAAAAAGACTTTGAGGTCTTTGCGACTTTATTGGTTTATTTCTACTATTTCAGAAAGAACAACCTCGGTCTTTGCAACTAGCACTGCTAAGCAATCACGATATCCTCAATTTGATTAGATTAGCATTAAGTGGCATTGTGACACACATGACAAATAGATGCATTAGAGCACGTCATTTATTCCTTATCCCTTCCACTTCCCAAAACCAAACAAGTGACGTACAGTACAGAGCACAACACGATTTTAAAAAAGATTAGATTACCCTACCAAAAAAGAAGGAAAGGTCAACCACTAATTATTGACACAAGCAGCATGGACACCAAAACCTAATTTTTTAAATGGTAATACCAAGCTGTCAGGCACATATTTAATACTCAGATTACTTTTACTCTAACACATTAATGAATTAACAGTGAAACTTGTATATGGATTTCTTGGCAGCAAGGATTCCTTTCTAATTTAAATCAGCAGCAAATTCGTATTCTAGAAGTCGTGAACAATGTCTACTTCCATTATTGCCACATGTAAAATAACCATCTCTAAATTCCAAAAGTTCCATAAGGAATATTAAATTCCTTTCAGAGTAAAAATATATCCTATTTCCTGAGGAAGATGGAAAACTAGATGAGCAAAGTTCTAGATACGTTCATTAATAATAAGGTCACTAGAAAACATAACTACTCTTCACTAGTTCATTGTAAAATCTATTAGGTGTAATCTCCAGAAGTAATTGTTCTTATTGCATTTTATTGACAACGCAGACTATCGATTTTTCACACCTTCTATGATTCTTTCATTTGTATTCATGAAATGTCTATCAGCGCACTCTAAATAAATTTGGCAATATAGGCACTAAAACGAATAAATCGATGTGAAGAAACATTAATTTTGCATTATCCTTATTCGTCAGGCAAGCAAACCATAAGGGTTGTAAATGAAGGTCAAAGGTTTTGAAATGGGTCAGAACCCTTGACCTCTAGACCAATACCATTCCCATTAAAAAAGGCTATTTTAAAGTTTTAAGTAGGGGAATTTACTACCAGAAAGGTATCATTTTTAAGGCACCAAAAGAAAGGCTCAATAAAAACAGTCTTCCATTTAATTACAAAAAGGAAAGCAAGAAACCCCAAAAGAAAATCCAATTAATATAGAATATACAATTTTAAGAAAGATTCTTAAGCTCTGGCTCTTTTCTAACCACAGGAACAGGCAATTCTCAACTTCTTACATATTTAAAATCACTTTGCTTTTAGGACTGTAGAATGCCCCAAACTGCTGACAACCAGGGTTGCTTTCTTAAATTTTTCTCAAATTCTTCGTACTTGTCAAATCAATTAAGAATGACAGGGTTTCAAAAGTATTTATCATTCATTTCATAACCTCTACACAAAAGGAAAAATTCTATTCATCCCAGAGGATTCAGCATGCCAAGATGCAGAAATCAATCTGTTTCTATAACCTTAATATTTTATTGATCCTATTTTATCTTACAAAAATGACAGCATAGAATTACTTAGGCACACCACCATCAAGGTTATGTAAATGCTCGATAGTAAGGTAACATAAACCCCTTAGTATCTTCTCTCTCCAACTGAATAGACAATTACTGTGAATTCTTTTTTTAAATCAAAAGGCCTTGCACATAATCTTTTTACCTATTACACATTAAATTTAAAGTAAAATTTTAACTGTAATTTCCATCATGCTCAAAGACAGCTATTTCAGACAGCATTGTTACTTAAACCTCACCTGAGAGCAAAGAAGCATCACCAGTTCCACAACTGAACTGCTAGATTTCATGCACACAAGACCTAGAAAAGGAAAAAAAGGTATACATAAACACATGCTTACATGGCACCAGCTGTTAACACAAACTATTTTGAAGCGCAATAGATTAGAAGCATTTTGACAATGAAAAGAAAGCTGAAATTCACATACCACTTCCAGTTCAATTTTGCACTTTATCAGCACAAAATAGAAGTATGTATGTGAAAGGGGGATCATCAAATCCATGCCTCACATCTAAAGATGCAGCTAATAGGAATACATTACCTCCATTATTCACAGTTTCACAAATGTTTGTATGTCAAAGTGATCAGAAGTGTGGTTAACATATGTTATATTAATCCACTGTATCTACATTTCGCTATTTCTTGAAGGATTGGGTCATTATATATGCAGAGAAGGGAAATGGCTTTATGACCTTTGCTTTCTCCATTGCGCGTTCTCCTTTCAGCCCCCAGCTATCAATCAAGTTTCCATTTTGTTTCATGGCAGCAGACATCCCAAACACTCTTATTAGTACTTTGACCCTTAACCCCACACTAAACCTTAGCAGAAGTGCAAGCAATAACCCATTATATATTCTCAGTTGTTTATAAACTAATTTGACTATTATTTTTATTTGTATTCGCATTTTGGTTTGGGTTTGTCTACAACCATTTTTGAGGCCCAAAAATTGGTTTCCTGTGTTTATTTTTTTCTAGACAGTTCACACACTCCCAATAATTTCCCGGCTTTTTTTTTTGGTCGTCCAATCTATGAAATACTCATCTCTGTGTATATAATCTATACCACAGTCAAAATACTGCGAAACCAGATTATCTTTTCTTTATCTTCAGACAAGAAAAAGTGTAACTAAATAGCATATTACTTCCCTGGCAAATAAAGCTTTGAGAACAATCTCTTTCCTGTTATTCTTATTAACTGAATGAAATAGATTTGTTCACAAGGCAGCTTCCATTAAAATGTTTCTCAATTAAAGCGATTCCCACATGTATAATCAAAAGTAGAGTCCCATCTTCTTCAGTCTTATAGAACACAATTCATACACTTCTTCCTGCCACTTTTTCCTACCCCAAAAGGTAGGCAAGCTAAATTCCAAAACGAAGTAACTTTAATTTCAGTGAAGTTTAATGAAGACTTATTTTTGATATCAGCAGCCTTCAGTAAAACACTTATCACTGTTTGATACTCTAATTGTGTTTCTGACAATGTTAACCATATTCAGCACTACATACAGGATACGCCTGTCCTCATCCATGAAACAAGTAGTTTCAAAAATGGTTTTAAAAAAGAACTTTAATTCCCCAGGAAGCAAGTAGATCTACTAGTGTAAGTACAGCTCATGTGCAAGTAATCAGCTCAAGTTAAGCAATCATGAGCTTCTAACATGGGAGTGCTTCATTACTGGAAGCTGCAACAAGCTCAGGCCCTAATTCAATTCACTGCTTTAACTGAACAAAAACTTCAGTTTTCACTCTAAAAATCAGTGGACAGAGCCATTTATATGATATAACCTAATTATGAGAAAATTGAAAAACTGGCGTTTACCACTAAATTCACAGCGTTCCAATAAACGTGACTTTTTAAATTGACGACATTAATGTTTGCATTGCAGAACTGAGTCTCGTTTTTAAACGGACCGAAACCCACCACTAGAAAGAAAACTCAAACTCAGTCATTTTAAGCCAGTACCAGGAAAAGCCATGATCATTGCTGTGCACCTGAATCTTCATCTTCTCAAAAGTACCAGAGAATTCTTCTCAGTACTGTCAATGTACTCCTCTTACCTGTATGGCTGCCTTCTAACAGGAAACCAAAAAGGCAGAAGCAGATTCACGTGCAAGAGATACAGCGTAATATGCTCTGCTGACATAGTTCCCAAGAAGCCTTCTGTTACAACATCACAGTACAAATGCAAGGTCTCTGTACCTAACTTTTTACACTATGCTTTACTTTGTATCAAAGTCTTGACCCTGACACCACCACTTTCTAAGGGTCACAAAACACATTTCCTACACCCGATTCTATGGGACAACTCCCTGGAAGTGTTGGAAAACTAAAGAAGAGACAGCAGCAATTGGTTCCACATAATGAGACACAGGAAACTATGAGATGAGACAGAGGCAAAGAGGTAGCAGAGATGGCAAAGACGCGGAGGCAATGACAACGACCTCAAAAGACTGAAGACCAAAGGGGCAATGAAATCCAGTGGACAGCACTGTGTGGGAAGGCAAGAAGAAAGGTTCTAAGGCAGAGCCAGCAGAAAAAAAATAAAGACATTTTAAGTCTCCAAGGTAAAACAAAGCACACAAAAAACCCCTTTTTTAAAACGGAAACTTACTTGTACCTTCTATCAGCAACTCCTGCCCATGGCTGCCCAAAAGAGTCCGAGAAAGAAAGGGAGCAAAATCCACAAAAATCTCTCTCAGAAGCGGGGCAGCTTTTTCCAAAGCATGTTCAAGCCTGTCTGTAATACTAGTAGAGAGATACATGTGATTAACAAAAAAAGAAGGAAGTTGCTGAAATTCTGTAGAAAGGAGTATAGTTTTTGGCAACGTTTAAGTGATATACACGTATAAGAAGGAATCAATAACCCAATACTCTTATTTTCCCAAACCTTCATTAGGTATTGAACATCAGCAAAACAATATTCTTAAGTGATGTGGAATCAGAATATCAACTGTAATATCAAAAGTGTGAGCCACAGCACAGCTGTTCAGATGTTCCATTGAAGAAGTTACCTCATATTTGAAGCAGAATCTTCAGGCACTGAAGAAACTGTAGGGACGGATGGCAATTTTGAATTAGATGATCCCCTTCCTACAAGAGAAAGTAATAAATAAATGAATTATATGAGAAAACACGCCAGAGGTTAGACAACTGGACCAGAAACTAGAGCCTCAAGCCCAATCTCTGAGAAACCATGGTTTTCAAGCATGTGTAAGGACTAGGTAAACCCTTTCACCTCCTCATACCTCAAACTTTTCTTGCCATAAGAGTCCTATTTACTTACATTCATATTTACCAGGTATACTAAAGCAAGCTTTTTAAATTTTGCTGTAGCACAAATAGAAAGTAATTCAAGGAAGCCTTGCGGTTTGCTTAGTGAAGGAAGTCAGACCAGACTGCAGTGATCCCTTCTGGCCTTATCACCCATGAATGTCTCTGATCAAATTTAAGAACACTTTCAAACTTAAGCAGTGAATGCAAATAATGTCTTACACCCTTAATACTCCTGTAGTGTACTAATACATACTAACACTAATATCTAGCCAAATTATAACATTTTAAAGCATCTCTCGGTTACCAGAAGTGTTCACCCAGCCTCAAGTAACTTGCACAGAAATCCCTTAATTTTTTGTCCTAAATTAAAACATATTTGTGTCAAGATGAAGCAGAATACAAAATGAGTGGGTATTTTCAACAGCGTGGCTTAAATTTTTGCAACACTGAGATGCTGACAAAGACAGCTATGATAAAATTCTCCATTGCATTGCCAGCATCATTAGCATGATGGCAGCAGTATAACTTCATTTATGAGTTATTAACTTTGCCACATCAATTATTCAAAGGTTGATAGGGAAGACTGGGTCATTTATGTATCCTACGCTTACAAAAAAAAAAAAAAAGCAATTGTGTTATGTCAAATTGACACTACATGGCCCTCATCAGCAGAATAGGAATCCGTAAATACTAAACTCTACTGTTCAGTATATAAAGACAAATAACAACCTCCATACTGCAGTATGGATTGGTATTAGCAATGATGAAGAGGGGGTAAGCAAGACAGCCAGAGATTTCACAGATATTTGCTGCCAGGATAGGAATGGTGACTCACAAATCTTGCATTGCATTCCAAACTATAGAGAGGAATGAATCTTAGCAGACAGATTTCTGTGCATTTCCCAAGAGCATGACTGCTTCTAGTCCATCTGCAATCCTATCTCTTCCCAACCTTAGACCCTGTCCTATTATCTTTCCTCTCACCTCACCGGTTTCAGATTCTTATGCTGCTGGAAAGGGGAGGAAAAAAAAAAAAGAAAAAGAAAAAAGCATGAAAGAAAAGAGTTTAATCATTTCAGTTCTCATATCTATCTTAGCAAAGACATGACCCTTCTCAGAACTACAACTATAGAAAAGTTCCTGATCTTCCCACCTACACTGGAGTGAGCTCAGTTAAATGCAACTTGTCTGGAAACACGCTGCTACGATCTTGAAAGCGTCTACCAAAATGTGTCAACTGCAACTTTTCAAAGTCTTGACTGAAGTGGAATAGATTTGCAAAAAGATGGCAAAGACAGATCCCTGAGATACTAAGTTTATTTCTCCTGTCAAATTTCAAACTTCTCCTCCAAAACACTGGCACACAGAGGTTCCCCCACGAAATGTTGGGGTTTTGTGGTTTGCTTGGTTTTGTTTTGTGGTTTTTTTCTTATCTGAGGAAGATGTTTTTCTCTAATCTTGTTTTAAAGGCAGCACAGAAACTAATAAATTAAACTATTGCATCAAAGTAGTGAAAGGTTTTGCACTTTTTTTTCTTTCTTCACAGGTAGGAGATATCTTTGTAAAAGTGATTCACTTATGCTTTTCATAAATTCAACATGAAACTCTTATTTTGACTTTTGTATGGGATGACAGAGTCAGAAAGAAATTTTGAGTAGGCCATACAAAATGAAGGACAAGAAAGTGGGGGAAAAGCATTAGTTGAAAACAAGGTGGAATCTGAATCTTCAGGGCATTGTTTCCTAAATAGTTTCTCTAATAAAGGCAAATCCAATATATACTTCTTAAAATATCAATGGTGGTGCCTAGATTCTGTAAATATTTTCATGGCTATAATTTAATTTCTTTAAGTTCTAGTTTTACATAGCCAAACCACGAAAAAGTATTTTGAGTATTCCCAAAGAAAAAGCAGTTAAATGATGTGCCGAAAATTAGAACGGAGCCCCCTACACAGAAAAGCAATATGAAGCTCACAAAAGGCAACAACACACATGATTCAGCACTTCCAAAGACTCCAGTTGTTCGTGGGATACTTAACAGCTACAATCACTCTTTTTTAAGGGGTTGGGGTTGTTTTTTTGTTTTGTTTGGTTTTTTTACCCACACACATCCATTCTTCACTACCTGTTGGATTAAGACTTTAAAGTAATTATTTCATTGTCACAATAACCTTTATATTTAAATAATTTCACTAGAATTCCCAGCTTTCTCACTAAAGCCCAACATCCCTATTCTCATTAAACAAGTCCCTCTAACTTGAAAATGTTCTGAAGTCCACATGCCCAGTTGTGGACTTAAGCCCATGCGCTGTCCGTAAGGGGAAATCAGCACAGTGATCTGGTTAGTTCAACAGAACACAAAACTGAAATGGCATCCAAAGCCTTCAGAATAGGAAGGTCCTCGCAACATGCAGATTTCACACGCAGAAAGCCTTGTTACGTAAATGCTTGCATGCTTTTTACTACGTAATAAATCTGGGACTAGTAATGCACTAATTATCGGGTATGTTAGAAAGTCAAATGTATATACATCTAAAATCCACCGTATTAAATGCATAGCAAAATCAAGAATTACTTTATCAGTAAAAAAATAAGACTTCAACAGTGCAGCATAGTAGCACGAGTTTTACAATTAAATGAGATGAAAACAATTCAGTGCAATATTTAGGCCGCAAGCAAAATAACTGCAGGAAGAATCAGAAAAAATGCAAGGTAAGTATCTGCGAAGACAATGAAAGGGCATAATAGCCATCACGAGGCTAATAAAGAGACATACACTCAATCCGGGGTTAACTTGATTTGTTTTGCTATTTGTTTTATTTTGTGGGATGGGTTGGTTTTTTTGTTTGGTTTTCCAGTTTTACACACAATGGAACTGGTAAAAACGGTTAGAGTAGAAGGTAAAGGAAATCACTGACAACACAAACTCTTTTTTTCCTCGAAATCAAAGCAAATTGATTAGGTAAAAACGTAAAACCATCCATTTTTAAGTTAAAATCAACTTTTAGAGATAGACATAACAGAAAAAGCACTGATAATTTGAATTTGACAACAGCGTAAGGCAGGCACCTATATAAACTGATCTTCTTTTTGAAGATTATGTGAGGATATTTATGGCCTGAATTTCTTCATGCTTATCATCACCTAAATCCACATTCCAAACTCAGATATATTTCTCTAAAAGCAGTGAATCTCAGATTTATCACAGCTAAGAATTTCAGAGGTTTTTTAGATAGGACTGGGCATAGTGATTTTTGCAGCCAAATTTTGTTAGGTGGAAGTACTTTTTTGACTTTAACTCAGAAGTGGCTTTTTATTCTACTATTTTTTCTGCCTTCAGTAAAGGAACTGAAAATACTTCAGTAGCATATTTTCATCCACAACAGACAATGTGGGTAAGTGCAGTAGCTACTTCAAACATGTGGAACTAAACTGACTTATCTCTTCCTTATCCTTTCACTGATAAACTGGCTCCTTCAAACTGACAGTTTTACAGACATTTGCAAGAACATAAAAGAAAATGCAAATAGATCATCTGTCTAGCACCCTTACAGTGAAACTTTATTGTTTATTCAAGGTCCCTAAGGGTCTAAACAAATAATGTCTCTAGCAATAAAATATTGTTAAAGAAACTCCTTGTGCAAGATCCTTATGGTTTTGCATATAAGCTTACAACATACACTTGGCAATACACAAGTAGCAAATGATATACTTTACTCTGGGAGGATGGTGATGAGGTAAAAAAAAAACCAACAGGGAGTTGAATTAAATAACCATACCTCCTAATTTTGTACAACAGACCTACCATGCATAAATACACTGATGCCCTTTATGAAAGGACTCTCTGGTAAAATAATGAGCTCACACAAACATACAATTCCGGGGCTGGAAGTATACAATGCAAGACTACAATGAAAGATTTTACAAGCTAATATAAAGGATCTGTTACATAAACACATGTGAAGGTTAAACCAAAACAGATTGCACAAAACAATGGTGCACTCTCTGAACAGAAGTCACTTTAACATAGTTTTCATACTGAAACAGTATTAAACCATTTCCATTGCATATCATTAGGATTTGAGCTTTTTAAAAGTGTCATTTTGCTTCAGTAACTAGCCTTCAACTACTGTCACTGTAAAGTTGGAATTCTCTTTGAAATAGTTACTATAATCCAGTGAAATTCTTGAACTACCTCTGCACTGATGGTAACTAACTTCACATTCATGTTTCTTACTTCAGCTTGTTTCCCACTAACTTATTTTATTGCAAGACTTCAAGGTTATTTTCACCTCTGTATAAAAATCAATGAATACCATTCTTTGCAAAACAAGCCACCTGTGGGAGAAAATTTACGTTTTCCTCTATGTAGAACTAGAATTCAGGAGTCGCAACTCCTTTTTTATCTCCCGTTACTGCTTATTCCCAAGTTTCTTCCAAGCATCCATCTCCTTTTTCACCTCAGCCTTTGACATGGCTTTGTTTATGACTTCACACTTTGGGGAACAGCCCATGTCTCTGCTCAGGAGAAGCAGAAATCCTGCTGGCAACTCTGTGTGGCTCAGAGACAAAACAAGTCAAGCTCAAAGAACTTCAAGTAAGAGGGGGAAGAGGTAGGCAACAGAAATTGCATGGAACTTCTCAGTGTTTTCTACACTCAGAATATCAGTAAGGACAATTCACTCCTGCTTCATTCAGACTCTTCATATTCCTTCTTTATAAAAAGTTATATTTGAACAACCATTTGCAAAGCCAATCGCGAAAACCTCAAAATTGCATTATTTAGAGTGAAACACTAATAAAAAGCATGTGAAATTGTTCAAGCACATAAACAGAGAAACTCAGAGCATCAGAGAAAACAGTGGGAGTGCAAACTGCAAAACAGTTCAAAAAAGTTCACACCACTTCAGAACATTACAACTGCAATTGAAACATTTAAAAGGAAAACTAAGCAACAAACAAAACTACAAGCATCCCACCAGCATATTCGCAACAGCTCAGACAACTCAGCCAAATCCTGCCTATCCAAACATTAGTCCTGCCTTTCCAGTAGTCCTTCTCAGACACAGCACGTGTAAAATCTCTGCATCAAATCTCACATTCAGCGTATGCGCCAATCCAAGGAAGAAACAACTCAAGTAAATTCCTCCTCCTTAGATTATTACTAGTAAATATGCTCTTTTGCTCAATACCACTCTCCATAAAAGACAAGTGACTGCCTCAACATGAGAAGGGCTTTTATTTTCTCTATTCATTTCCAAGACCTTTCAAGAATTGGAGTAGCAATTTCAGCAGACCAACAACCCAAATATCAGCCATCAGCAACATAGTGAGGGCAAGTTTAGACCACAAGGGGCCCATTTGCATTCAGGAAAGGCTTTCTGTGCTGTGAAATACTCTGCGGCTCTAATGGCTAAAGGTGAAGAAACTTCTCCTGCAAAAAGTCCAGGCTGTCTGAGGCCAAAACATGTTTTCACCCTCTTTCAAAGTATCAGAGGAACAGAGTGAGCTTAGATGGTTATCTTTCCCACTTGTCAACACTTTGTATTTGGTAGGCCAGGACATGTCACATCCACTTGATATGAGCTTAGGACAATCTTAAGGGTCAAATATCTGAGATACTCACAGACCTTGAGCTACAGGCAAGATGCAAACTTCAGGCAAAAATATTAGGAAGGAGGCTGATGAATTCTGAGCACGTGCAAATGGCAACAGAGGCATCTGGAACCACATAGACCCACTAGTATTTCAAGACAGATCCTGCCTTGACCAAGTAATCTTGACATTGCATCTACAGGTTGAGGATGCTCACTATTATATATAACTTATACCCAAATTATGCTTACAAACACATTACAACTAGAACACTACCACTTGCTGTTTAGTCCCTCTTCAATGTTTATATCTCCCTTTCATCTCTGTTTTGGAGTAAACCAACTCAAGTCTCCACAGTAAAGCATTATATGTAATTATATTAAGGTTCAGTTCACTTAATCAGTTTTTAAAACATAAAGAAATGCATAGAAAACTCACTTTAAAAAATTCTTTGACTTTAGCAAAACCAGCTGAAACGTATTTTTAAACGTAGTGATAATGTTTAATAAATGGCCTTCATATAAAATGTGAAAAAGCCCCAAATTTATATTCACTACATAAACCCCTAGTCTCAGCACTTTTTAAAAAAATAATTTAATTCATTTTTTTTCCTGAATTACAGAAGTAAACAGACTTAAAATGAAAGTTAGCTGAAAGAAAAAGAACAATGTATTGATTCTCTGCTGCATGAGAACAAAAATTAGTGAAAGAACATGTAATTCGAACTCAGGGGAAAATTATATAAATTATATTTTGTTTTTATAGGAAGTTTGCTTATTTCTACTTGTATCCTCAAATAAAAAAAAGTTAAAGACCTTATATAGAATTGTATTTCAAACTTAAAATGTGTGCAATTTAAATGAGCAACATAAGTGTAAACCACTCCAAGTCTGCAAAATTTTTGTTTTCCTGCCATTATATTACTGGGGAAAAAAGAAACAGTCTCAGGTTTTAATCTGTTTAAGGCATGATTTCATTTATCCCTTTACTTTTTCTTTAATTAATTAGATTGCCAGTCTAAACATGTCTACTATTTTTAATCCTGATTAGTTTCTTTTTATGCATATCAGTTCAGATTACATGTCCAATTTTTGCCAAAACTCCCAGACATGCTGGAAGTCACACAGTTACAAACTACATCAAGTATTGTTTATTGTCTGGATTTCTTATACGTTATATAGGCACAGGAGCATTTACTTTTTCTCCTGTACATTCTTAACAGACTGACTAAATCTGAAAATCAATTTTCATCTGTTTTGTTTCTATTAGAAGCAAGTGAATACTGACTTCAGAAATTGTAATAATGAAGCCCACATCTAACCTGGGTAAACCAGTAAGAAGTTAACAAGTTAGCAATTATTTTAAATAATTTCAATGTAGGTAAGGTTTTATTATTTTCAGAACAGATTAGCTGTTCAGAGCCAATCTTCCCCAAAGAACTGTGACATTTTAAGACAGTTTATTTCCCTAGTCAAGCATTACTCCTAGACTAGTACAGTGCATCCTCCTGCAATTTCAGCGACCAAAGGGATTCTTCCTTTTGCAAACAGTAAGAGCACACCAGATTTCAACAGCTTTGCTTTTCTTTTACCGTGACTGAAACAAAGCCTTTTTGATTTTCCCAAGAAAAGCGACAGGCAGTTGAAGATGGCAACAAATATCTTCCAGACACAGAAGTACCAGAGGACATGACAAGGGATTACACCTTTTTCCTCAGTTTTTGCAATTTGGATGTAAGTTCATAAAAACAGGAAGCAAGAAACTCAAACATTGAAAAGAAACACCAATAATCAGGCATAGACTGAGACTTCCTTGATTAAGATGCAAATCAGTTCTAAGTCTTGATGTTAAACTTCACGAACACAAACAATTACGAGATCCCACACAGTCTTGTGACTTAAACATAGCTAAGCAGAAAATCATGCCTTTGACACAGCATATAAGGTTAAACATCATTTATCTCATCCAGAATGACCAAAGAGACCAAGGGTTCAAAGGACCACTTGCTTATAAACAACCTACTCAATTTTGTGCCCACTGCAAAAACTGTCCAAAGTAATTAGTTCAGCATCAACACTGAATTTGACCTCAGGCTGAAGCTATTGGAAACACTTGTATATAATTTTCAGTCCTACTTAGCACTAACACATATATCTTTGGACAAATACCCTATAATTTATGAAGTAGCTTATATTTTACATAACAAAAAAATCTGTAACAAGAAGTAGTCTTTAGAATATACTATATTTATACTAAATATGAGTTAATATAGTATGCTTGCTTTGCAAAAACTGTGAGAAATCTTGAAATTATGACAAATATTGTTCAGACATTTGCGTTTGTTCTACTAGATAAAGGCAAAAGAAGAACTCCCAGAAAGTTTAGGAAAGCTCTTCTTTTTTAATACAACATTACTTTTAATTTGGTTTTTGTTGTGTTTTTTTTTTATTATGAACAGTTTATTTTTTATGTTTGTGTAGCTACAGCATCAAAAATAGGAATAATAAAATGATCTGGGGGATAAACTCTCAAAGTTTATATCAAAAAGGATGAACTCTCACATTCATGAACCCATATAATGTCATTGGCAATTGGTCCAGTTTAACCTAGAGTCACGTCTGTTTTCCAGGATCTGATACTGGTCTTTGTTAAAGGCACAGATCCCAAATGCAGGTCTGCAAACTTCTATATGAGGGCATATGACACAAATACAAAGTAGTATGCAGGACACAAAGGTCTCAAAGGTTCTTTTGTCTGTCTTGATAATTTAGGACATGTTATACCAAATACACTCCAGTAGTTAAAAAAAAAAGTTTAAAATGCCATCTTCCCAGATTATTGGCACATTTTCCCCTAAGAAAATACAATCAGCAATAAGAATCGTGTTCTCATATACAGACAGATAATATATATACACACACAGTAATTAGTATTATAACGGCAATTAATGACTTAAAGTCTGAAAAACAACTGTTCTCATCTACAGTGTTTTGAGATATGGATAACTATTTAAAAAAAAATCTCAACTACACATAACACCTAACAAAAATCACATAAAAAAATCTGAAAAACAACTGTTCTCATCTACGGTGTTTTGAGATATGGATAACTATTTTAAAAAAAATCTCAACTACACGTAACACCTAACAAAAATCACATAAAAAACTGAAAAAAGCGAACGGTGAGGGAGGGAGAAGCAAGAGAGAAAGGGTTGGTATTTAAGTTGTTTAATCTACCCTTACTCACCAGGAGATTCTCCTGACAAATCCAGGGCTTGGGCTGAATCTAAAGAAGAAACCACACTGACAGCATTTGGAGGAATACCCACAGCAGCCGTAGAAGAGGAAATGGTTGATTTCTTCGGTGGTACAACAACACTCCTAGGTGAAGACAAAAGTTAGTAAATAATACTGTATGAAGGTTCACACATCATGATCCGCGTTTACACATCTAGGACACACACTTCTATGTCCTGCAAAAGCACTATTCCTTCCCTATTTTCTTCTTCCATCATCTTTAGCAATCTACCTTAACCTAAAGAACACTTGACCCTTGTTTAGTTTTTATGGTACACTTTACTATCTCATCCAGTTCCTCAAAATCCCTGCCAAACAAGTACACAATTAGAACATCAGCAGGATAAGTGACCTGCAAGTAGGTTTTACTTTTCACCTTAGTTTCCCTAAGATTTGGTTTTAAACTTCAGGCAACTATTTACAAAGATATTACAATATTCAAAATGAAAACATTAAGATAAATTATCAACACTGAAGGCTGCCTTGATGGTATACTAGTTCTGGTATTCTAATGCAGAACAGAAGACTAACTGAAGAAAGATATACTATAGCTAAAACCATCCTAACACATATCTGCGTGCAAAATCAAACATTCACACGTCTTAAAAATACAGCTAAGGCATGAAATTAAGTAGATCTTGTCAATCAAGTTTTACTTATAAAACAAATCAAAACATTCTTCGGAGTTGAAGAGAGAATCTCCATCTTTTATACAAGTTAAATGTCAGCCCTTATAGCCAGCATTAAAGACTACACAAGAGGAAAAGATGCAAAGTGACAAGTTAGGCATGGAGATTTATCTCACATTGTATGAAGACATCTATTTATGCTATACCATTTTCAATTAAATTGTAGTACTTTATTCCAAATACCTAAAAGGCCTTGTTAAGCATACGTTAAAGGCATTTTTAATTGCAAGTTAGCTCCATAAACATGCAAAACCCAGCTAATGAGGTAAAGAGTACAGCTGATATATAATGCACTCCCACAGCAGCGCTTACTTTTAATTACCTGGTGTTAACCGTAAGCCGAAAGTCTTCAACATTCAATTTATTTAATCACATCTTTTGTTGACAGTACTATAACTACACACTGGAAGTATTCCCTTAATAGCTTTAAAATATTCATTCTCTAAAGAAAGCAACTTAGAAACTTGACCCAAATTCAGGTGTGATAATAACAAAGAAAGAAGTTCTGTCAAATATTTCTAAAATAGTTCTTGCTAGAACAGGAAAAAAGGACTGTATTTGACTTCCTCCTTCTGTCCACAGGATGTCACAGAAGCTAGACCACGTTACTGATTAAATCAACCCTCCTTAATGGCAGGAGTAGGCAGGCACCATACTTGGAGGCAGTACATGTCATATCATTATAAGGGTGACTGCTAATGTTAACTATACACTAAAAAAATAGAAGCAACAACACCTGAGCCCCAAGTCATGATATGGTGCCTAAATCATGAATTTTGCTCATATGTTCATGGCAGGTTCCCTGAAACATGACCAATGCACTAAAAAAAAAAAAAAAATCATATATTTAGACCGTCTTCTAAATTATAGCCACATTACCAATTAATTTTGCATCACCCAGGTATAAGAAGGGGATCTCTCACTCAAGATTCTGTGACATTCACTGTCTGGAAACTGTTACTACTATTCTATAATGCACATTCAAGTATCTGGAAGGGTCTGGGAAATTAATACATGTTTACCGAGTACAAGATGCACCCACACATAGTAAACTTATGGACATTTCTCCGACATTCATGAACCAGCACTGAAGCCCAGGTGTGTTCCTTTCCCAATTTTAAGTTTTATTTACTGTATAGCTATACAATTCAAAAAAACACTGATCAGTAATATTAAACCCAAATTGTACAGACATATTACATATACGTGTCTATTCATGTGGAGTCTGAGATCTCAGTGCACGAGCTGGAAATATTTTTTGCACACCCACTAAGTTACAGAAACAATTATCCATTTGCTGGTAAGTAATACACACACAATTATATTGGATGCAAGGTGATATGGGAGAATGTTTCGTGTCAAATTTTGGTGCCCATGTAGATGGCAATTGTGCAAATATGGGTAGCATCTGTTCAAAACATATCATTCATATAATTAATTTGAAATTGGAAAACACTAAATTACCTTGAGGGTAAAAACAAATCCTCTCTAGAAATTTTCTGTTTCCAGGACTTGAAGTCAATCAGAATTATCCCAAAACATCAAATCAGAATAGCTGTGCCTTCTGAATGCCTACGAACGCTACTCATCCTACTCTGACTCTACTAAGAGCCCCAGGAACTATGAAACAGGTGGTATCTTAAGCCCTAAAGGGCATGCCAGACCCACACCTTAAAAAAATTGTACATAAATGGCTGAACTTTGACTAATCATATATTAGAGTCACCGCCTTACAGCTGGAAAATACAGAAATTAACGTACTGGAAGAACTAAGATGGAATTTTAGAACAGGAGTAATTTTTAGCATTATTACAAGAAGCTCTTCACAGGGCAAGTAACAGTTCTGAACTGCATGGGAGCATTCCTTCACTGTGTGCACATGGACCTGTTCCCTTAACACTGCTCATCTGCAGCTGACAATGAGTGGAGACAAGAGAAATCCCAGCTACAACAAACTTCCATTTTCAGCGTTGTTTCTGACACAACGCTACATATTACCATCCCTTCCTGTAAACTTCTACTGAGCTTCAGCATGAGTAAGCGTAGTTGCACTGAGGGAGTAGTTTCAGCAAGGTACCAGACTCGCCAGAACTACCCAAGGAGAGGTGCATTCAAGCAAAGGGATCAGGCTTTGGTTTTTTTTCCTGGGCTGCGACAGACAGCAGTAAATTTGTAGAAGTTCAGGAATACAAATACAGCCGCTACTCTCATCTTCAGTAACTTACTTTCTATGAAGTACCTAAAAAGGAATTATATTCTAACACTTCCATTATATTTCTCCGTCTCTAGCAATGGCATTTGCTTTAAAGAACACACTCTGATTACTAGCACCAGGAATATGGCACTAACACACAGCTGCAAAGTAGAGCCGTTAGCAGGCCTTTTTTTCTTTTTTTAATTACCCAACATCATTCCTTCTGCTTTGATTCAAGGAATAAAAATGAATAAGTACAGACTTCAGACTTCGAAATACAGAAAAACGTATGCTGCCTTATAAACAGTACACATGGGTGTGCACATGTATTCCAGACACAGTCACCACTCGCTTTGAGCAAGAGACACTGACTCTCACAGTTTTCTGAGAAACTTTATCATATCCCACTGAAAAAAAAAAAAGTTTTAGCTTTTAGCTTAAAAAAAAAATATTTTTTTTTTAAAAAATCTACTTCATAAATTCTACGATAATTCCTATATTTAAACGTCACTTTAGATCTTGATCCCCTCTGTTATAAGCTTGCTTAAGGATTCAGAGTGTTCACGGTGCACCACAGCCAAAGACTTCTGCTGTGCTCCATAACTATTCAGCAAGATAAAAGGCAACAGCATAGGGGCTGGAGAAATTGCTGCTTCACATTAAAACATCTGACCCTTGGAAGAAAACAGAGGCTTTGAACAACTCACCAAAAAGCTGTTTTCTAGCCTCAGACTAGTTCTGAATAGAATTTATTTTAGATAGTGATCTTCAACAGTCAACTTAAATGATCCCAATTTTTCCAGCCAAAATAAAATAAACAGTATTTCTAGTGAGGAAAGAAGGTGCCTTCTCCTGACAGCTGTGTCAATCCAAAGCACACAGCCAAAAGAAGGGCTGGATATCGTCCAAAAACGTGATGTAAAGAAACCTCAAGCCCTGAACATACTTTCTCTCTGTCTTCTAGTCAGTTGCCATGACCTTGTAATTCAAAAAATCCTTAAAATAGTTCAAGAACAACAAACCAAAACATCAAAGCATCTTAACATAATTATTTTATAGCTACGCATTGCTGCATTATTCCTAATGTAATATTTACTACTATGGATGTCTTCCCTTTCAACAGTGCAACTGACCATTGGTACAGTTGCAGGATTTGTTTTACGAGCTTCCATTTCAGGCCTTCGTCAAGGTATGAAAGTGCGGCTCAGCAATCACATGCAGATTCATATTTACCACATACTGGAAAGCAAATTAAGATATTTGAAGCATAAACATTGGGTCATGTTTCTTTATTTACATTCTGAAATTCCAACATTTTTCCTTCCTTGTGTAGTAATATGATATTTTCCCTGAATATTTAGGTGGAAATGCAACTGTGTTCAAACAGAAATATTTGCCATTAACCATCAATGTTCCTTTGTGTTCTTCTTTCAAAAGATTATTTAAATGCTAATATAAGTAAAATGACTGCAACTGGCAGATAGAATGTATGAGACAGTGGAAAATCAAGATTAAATATTGCAGTAAATAAACTGTGGAAAACATGGAGTGTTTAGCACATTATTAAATCAGGTAAATTTGTCAGAGAAATGTCTTAAAAAATAACGTGTTTCAACTTATCTCAAGAAATAGGGCACTTGCTTTTAAAGAGTACACAGATAAGAGTCTTTTTTTGTAGCTAACTGATAAGCATCTCTTAAAACGTTAAATATTGCTACACATGTGAATAAAATATTCATCAATAAGTGGCTTTAGAGTATATTTCCTTAGAGCTACAAAAATATTGTATTTTTAAAAACATCTGTAATCATACATTAACTTCATCAGAATAACAAGGCACGTTAAATAACCTCACACATGCGTAGGTGTGTCACATGGAAGAAAACCATCAATGTATTTTACTCCTTAACATTCACATTATCAGACCACTTCAATTCACTCTATGCTTTTGGGCTAAATTTGTATATTATAAGATCCATTATCATAATATTCAGATACAGGAGAAAAAATAAACCAGAAAAATTGCACAAAAAATATTCTTAATGTGTATCTCAAGCAGATTTCAAGCACTGTGGTAAAAGTGATAGGGTAGTTGGCTCATTTACACGACTATATTAGATGTTTGCCTTTTTTAACATAAAATCAAATATTTAAGGTTTAAGGGAGGAATTTACAGCACGTGAACTGATAAACGTAGGTCAGGCATAGTGAGAACTAGCCACCATAAATACATCTTAGCCAGAAGGTCAGTGTGTTATTAGTCCCAATTATGCTGAAGTGTAAGAAGCCTTCGTGTTGCAGACAATTATTCACTGCTGAATGAGCACAGACCACTGAGCTGAACACTGACTTCCATCACAGACAAAGGCTTACACAATAATGATCTATTCTGCCAAATTCTATAAGGATTTACTTAAGGAAAGCTTTCTTGGTTTCAGATCACTGACTCTTCTGTTTCAATAAAAAGATACAAAATATCTCTAAGTATCTCCTAAATTTTGAGTACATTTTCCTAAATATTTATTTTTTTGAAGTTGGCACGACTGCAATTAATTTTAAATATATTTCAAGTTACAAGTTTTCCTTGGGTGCGAATCAAATATTCCTAATACAACACGGGCCAGGCCAAACTGATGACCTCACTATAATTTAAAAATACTTACATGAGCTCTAATTCGTTTTGACACACAGGAATTTATACAGCTTTAATTCTTCGCATTCCATTTTTTAGCATTGAACAGCAACACAGGTGACAGTTTGTCTGTTTCGCTATGGGATAATGGTTTTAATTCAAAACCAAAAGAAGGTAGTCTTGTGCCAGGTTACCAGAGCAATGCCCACCGCAGGGCTCCTATGCAATGAGCAAAAGACCAATAAAGAGAATCAGAGACTTTTTACCTCTACTTAGTGAGCCAGGAAAGCAGCCTGCCATGTCAGTGTCATTCTATGGGCTCTGCTGTCTGTAAATAATACTCATTCTCTCACATCTGCCTTGAAATACCCAAGAAGAAAGGAAGAATAAGGGACTCTCAAAACCACGAGAGATCAGAGTGAGCGGTGGGGGGAAGAAAAGAGATGATAGAAAGAATACAATCAGTTTTGTAAGATAACTTTAAAATCAGCTGGGCAGGGAGAAGATTTCAAATGGTTTGCCTCTTCAGCCCCTGCAGAATCCAAATTGTTGGTGCGCCAAAAGAGCTGAGCTTCTCATCACAGCATATGCACCTTGATCTACAGATTCCCCATTCTTATATTCTGTCTCTACCTGTACCTGGTAGACTAAATCTTGTCAATGACAAGTTTATTCTTTTTACATCTGAGGTCCAAATCAATGAAGTCTAAAATTTATTCATTCCATATAGAAAAAGGACTTTGATTAAATTTAACTGAAATACCTCAACCAGTCATTACAAAGGCATATGCATGCCACGGACTGACAAATGCATAAACATAGGCTGAGTCAAACTAAGCAGCTTATAGACGATGTTCCAAAAAGATAAACAAGCTTATTAACATATCTGTTCTGTAAGTTTCAGCTTAACTGCAGGTTTAAGACCTATGGTACAAGACCATGATTTAAGAGCCTATATTCCTCTGAACCCTCAGCATCGGCTTCCTATAATGACATGATTATCGAATGTTTCCACAAAGAGCAGCAGAAGCCAAGAGAGACCGAGGTTTTATTTTAAATTGCACAGTAAAAATGACAAGTGACAGGTTATAGGTTTTATCTGACTAACTGAAGAGAAATGTCTTTTTTTTTTTTTTTAATCCTAAACTTCGGTTATTTTTATTTCTATTTAAATTTGCTTGCAATACCACACACAAACACATAAACACACACCCCCCTCTTTTTCTACAAGATTACAACTAAATAAGAAAACTTCTGGTTTAGGACACACTGAAATTGGAACATTAATTCATGTCCCTCTGGATTTTGGGAAAAAGCCAATGCAAGTCTTGAACTTTATCACGATAAACCCCTGGCACCCACTAATCACAAGATTGCATCTTCACATAAGATAAGGGGAAGATTTTTGGCATGGGAACGAACACATACACCTAGTTGTTTGCAAAGGCTTGCAACCTGGCAGCCTTTCAGTAAGGTTTCACTCACATAGCTGTTACTGTATACTCTCCAGCTATGGCTGGGAAGTTGATAATCCTTAAGATATGAGGAGAGTTTTGATTTCTGACACAGCATTCCTGAGATAAATGCAGGATCAGAGAGATGCTTTGAAATTCCCAGAGATACCCCACTGGTAAACTGCTACATGGGAACAACTTTTAACAAAGTGTCTTTAAAAAGAAAGAAAAAAAAGTTAACTCACAGAACTTGCATTTGCCGTCAAACAATGTATTAAATGTAAACCAGACACAGAAAATAAGAGAGCATCTCATAGCACGTTTTCCCAAACTTTCACCTCAGTATTTTTGTCTACTATTGAGCTACTATTTCCAACTCTATTACAGTTTCTTGTAAAAAGGTTTTTCTTCCCCTGATACAATTCCTTCCCACTATTGTCCCTAGGTGTCATTTCAGAGCATACACTAGTATTTTAAGCAGAGTTGCACTATGTAAAGATACAGTCACCTTCAAGTGGTCATGAAACTTTCCTGTCTATATAATTCTAAGTATAAATGTTTCATATACACAGTTATTGTTTTTGATTAGCTGATTTATTAGCTAGTTAGCAACATGCCTTATCATAGATCAACATATTTACCAGAGATGCAAGATTGTGCATGTCAGTACCAGATGATAATTGACGAGAGGTAAGACTTCTACATCATTAAGTACACTTTTGTCTACCTGACATACCCACAAAAGGAAGGACATGAAAAATTAAGCCACCTAGAAACATAGAGCTGCTGACATAGTGAGGTCACGTGCAACTGCTGAAGGGCAAAATATTGTATACTAGTTCATGACCTTTTCCTCACATTTTTAGCCCCACCCACTAAACACAGAAAGTCATAGGAAACTAATACCCGCAAGCTATCACTGTGGAACAGTCCAGATGGCGACACAAACCCCTCCAAAACCCCTTGCCCTCTGCTCTTCCATTCACAAGCACAGCACTGTCTACTGCTTCAGTCCATGCACCCTTTTCATTCCTCAGTATACGTTCCTTCACCAGACTAGCTTCCTTTCAGTATCTGATACAGTAATTATATCTCAAGATTAAGTGAGAGAATGCTGAGACTTAAAAATGGCTGGCACTTCGGAGGTGGGAAGAAGAAAGAAAAGTCCAGCTGGGACAGTGTGGCACTGGAAAAGTAAAAGAGCAAAACAACAAGTAGTTCAACTTTTCAGTGACTTGCTTTACAAAACACATTGCAATTTAAGTGGGTTTTTTCATTTTTTGAGTGACTTGTTAACTATACAGAAAAAAGAACACACAATTGCAAGTGACTGAAGGGCTGCTACCAATGCCCAGTATTTCACTAGTGTACATGTTATCAAATTAAAATCACAGTTTCCTCTGAGAAGAAGGTTTTGTAGGCGTAATCTACCTGTGTCAGATATCAGGACTGCAAGTGCCCAATTACTTCCTGTCTAGTTAACCTGCGTTACACCAATTCAAATCAGATTTGCACAGGCAGCACAAATCTTCAGTTTTAGCAATAGCTAAAAAAATAATTCCTAAATGCAGCATGCACTTCTGTACCAGATCTCCAGACAAATGTTATTTTGTTGTTCAAATCTCTACCGCTCAGCAACGAACAACAAGAATTTCCCGAGGAAAAACATTAGTCACTGACTAAAACATCGTGTTATTTCACATCAACTGCCCAATTGCCGTAAAGAGCAATGATAGGCCTCAACAGGGAGGTGCTGAAAGTAGTTCGGCAGCAACAGGGAGAGAGGCATGACAAGTTCTAATTCAGTGTTCCTATTCTACCAGATTTCCCTCTCTGCCTCCATCCTCCTACTGCTCCCAAAACAAGTCTTCCTGTTTAGCATCACAAGCAGAACACAGTGTTTACTCTGAGACAAGAGCAAGGGGGCCAAATGCATACATCATCTGTGTCTAATCTAGCCAGACAACCACCACCATCTCTTCCCCCACTAGTGATATGGCAATCTGAGCTGAGAAGACACATTCTGACAGCTGTATCCATACCCCTGGCAGAGACGCCCTCCATCCTTGGGTCATCCAAGTTGGCTAGTTTGAGCACAGCAGCCATAGACTGCAAAGACATCAGAGCCAGAGAAAGTTCAGGAATAAGAGAGCATCAGATACTGGTATGGTAACAAAGGATCCCCTTGCACCAGACCAACTGTAGGATTTCTGGATATGATTAAGGCTTTTCTAGAGGCAGGGAAGAAAGCATTATGGGATTCTTTCTTTTGTTCTCTGCTTTCTTTGTTGTTTTGGGGAATCCTGGAGAGGTAAGTCAGTAAGAGTAATAAAAGCCAATGTGGTCTACTACCCTTGAGAAAAGATAAGGAGCTAATGAGACTGAGATGTAGGGGACACCAAAATTATTATCAGGAAAGAGGGTCTTCAATCTAAAAGGAAAACAAATAGAAACAAAGCAAGAATGCCCTATTTTAAATCCATCGTGGCATTCCAGTATTAAGAAAGGCAGATATTTATTAAAATAAAACAAAATTTTAAAAGCTATTATAACAACAAAGCAAATCTAACAGCTTAGGGATATATTTGGTGAACGAAGCCTGAAAGATTTCAAGTAGGCAGAACACAGATGCATTTCCATAAATGAATATGGGAGTATTCTGTAGGTGGAAGGACACCTAGATGATTACTCCATTGTTTTTTTGAACCATTTGTAACTACTAAACCAGTATTCTTTTGCAGGCCGACAGTAATAGAAACTAGATACAGCTTCATGATCAACACACAAGCTAATCTACACATCGCTACATTAAGTTATTTAATGTCTGTTTTATTTCCCCAGTTCAAGAAAGACAGGGAACTACCGGAGAGAGTTCAGCGGAGGGCTACAAAGATGACCAAGGGAATGGAGCACCTCTCATGAGGAAAGGCTGTGAGACCTGGGTCTGTTTAGCCTGGAGAAGAGAAGACCGAGAGGGGATCTCATCAATGCTTATAAATACCTAAAGGGCGAGCATCAAGAGGATGGGGCCAGACTCTTTTCAGTGGTGCCCAGTGACAGGACAAGGGGCAACAGGCACAAAATGGAACACAGGAAATTCCATCTCAACATGCGGAAAAACTTTGCTTTGAGTGTGACAGAGGACTGGAACAGGCTGCCCAGAGAAGTTGTGGAGTCTCCTTCTCCGGAGATGCTCAAAACCTGACTGGATGTGTTCCTTTCCAACCTGCACTTGGTGAACCTGCTTTGGCAGGGGGGTTGGACTAGATGATCTCCAAAGGTTCCTTCCAACCCCTACCATTCTGTGCTTATGTGATTCCCGAGTCCTTTAAAACTGACTAAATATGCACAGTACAGCAGCACTCATCTGTAAGTGCTGCAGTCAGGAACAGGAGAACAGGAAAGACACAAGAACAGCCTAAACCCTTGATCTTTTATTTGACTCTTGTAGTCATTTCTAACCATTTTATTGCCCCATTTACCATATTGCTTCTGAGCTGTAACATGTACAGAAACAGAAGAGTTAACTCTTACGAAGAGGTGCTAGCTTCAAGACCTTCGAGTATAACCCAATCACCAGTTATTTTTCATTTCCACAGCCTTTGTTAGCCTAACATAGCCTCCCATGAATTGCAGAGCATACCTTCATGATGAACCTATGTGATGTCGGTGGACTTTGTCATCAAAGGTTCTACTTGTAAACCAAAGCGTCTTGATAATATTAAGTACTAGATGACACTGTACATGAGGTCTGGTGAACTGAAATGTGAATTTTTCTGTTTCTAACAGATATCTTAAGCAAAATGAAATAGCCCAAATATTTCAGAAGTTACATTACCTGTCAAAGGAATGGAACTGTACAGGCTGCTCAGCAGCTCCATCACCAAGGACTCCAAGGAAGGTTGGTGGCAGAAGAGCAGCATCCACTGCAGTCCCATCAGCTGGTGTGCTTACCAAGCTTCTCAGGATGTCCTTTACATTGACATTTTTTGCAGCTGGCACAGAAGTTGCAGGCTTAGTATCCTCAGTTCCTGTCTCAGTTCTGCCCTCCTGAGACTTATTTACTTCTAATGAGAGTGTGCATAGTACTTCACTGATTGCATCTGGACCTGCACTGACATCCAGAGGTCCTGTTTCAGCAACACTACCAGAACTGTTTGTATGCCCTGAAGCTGGTTCCTCCCCAAGACCAGAATCCCTTCTTCGTACAGATGCTGTACTTTCTGAATCCTCAGTGGAGGCTGAAGCACCAAGAGCAGCAGATGGGTTTCCCACATCTGTTCATATCAAAAACAGAAAACACATTTTAAGTTCATTAACAGAATTACATTCACCACATTGCTCCTAAAGAAGTAACACCAATAGGTGATAAGTGAAATAACACAGCTATAAGTATTTCCTCTTGCCTACTAAGAGATTTAATATTGTCTATAAGTATTTAATAGGAAACATAGAACAGAAAAATTTCGTCTTAATTTCTGAGAAGCCTGAAAAGTTATAAAATCCAAAAATCGAGACAAGGAAATAGAAGATATTGACTTAAAAGTCAAAGAATGAAAATTAATTGATTGCCCTAGAGAAGAATAAGAGAAAGAAGTTTTATAGTGGAACCAAAAAGCTACCAGTCTATGCTTCTGCATGCTTAAACTTAAGCAAAATAGTAATGTTTCTACAACAAGCATTCATGAATACTTGGCTATTTCAGTGAGATTAACCACCTTTACACAACAAAATCTACCTATAGATTAGCTTCTTCACAGATCACAAAAAGATACTCATAAATACTAAGGCAAATCGCATAATGATGTTTAAGTGCTTACAATGCACTTATTTCTACACAATCTCACATTGACTTCTACAGAATTTTAAGATGCATAAGCCACATTATTACATTTGGCCAAATAATTAACAGTTCACCTGTAGCAGAAGTTTCATTATTTTCATTCTCTGATTCCTTGAATGACTGGCTATGGTTTGGTGGTCGTCTTTCATTCTGGGGTTCCAGTATATCTCTGTATTTCGAAACCATGAGCACAGAAATAAAATACACAACAGCCAAAGCCAAAAACTGAGCCTGTTTACTATCCTCCTGTAAAGAAAGAACACACACACGTATTTTTCCATTACAATTTCAGCAGCACGTTTATTTTTCTGTAAAGTATGCCCAGCGCTACCATAAACAGACCAAGAGTAAGCTGATATGTCAACAATGGAAGAACAATATTCTCTAGTCACAGCTTGTCTCACCTATAAAGCTAGGGAATACAGCAATTGTATTCAAGTGGCACTAATCCTTTCATTTTTCATTTACAAATATGACAACTTTGACTAAGGTTGTGTGTTTTGACTACATGCTTCGAATTAGTGCAAGGACTAGGTCCCTTTTATTTACAGGTGTTTCCTCTATTACATTTCCTCAAATGTGACAAGACATTAACAGCATTTGCTGTGAAGTACACCCAGGCAAGCTTATTCAACAATGCTGTAAAAGCATTTATAAACTATTACATATTAATGAAGGAAGTGGAACAAATTGTAATTCCAGAATCAGTGTGAATGTTTTATTTCATCATCAGATTGTCCAGATGGGAGTACTGTACTAGTACAATTTCAACTAGGATTGGTAAATATGCATTTGCACTACAGCTATAACTTTATGAAGAGATTTTTAAGAAAGTCTTAAAAACAAATCTTGATATGAAGTATGCCAGGTACCTCCCCAGAGTACTCAGTCACAACTAGTGAAACAGAGGAAAGAACCATGTCCGAGATCTCACTAGATAATATGATTTAGCCTAAGCCTGTGTCCTATGGCTGCTGAAGGAAGAAAAGCCATGTACACTTTGGGATCACAGGAGAACTGACTATTTGGATCCTCGCTGACCAATTAGTAAGAGAAAGGGTATTTGGAGAGGGGTGGGTGTGTGTCCCCACCTTTATTTACATAAGTGCTCAGGTAGCATTCAATTTTTCCCTCTGAGCAGTTCAAGAAAGTAACTTAAACTACAAAGCTCATTTTATCATGATTGTAGTGCCTATTGAAGCCCCACATTCCATGAAGAGTTCTTTAATAAGCTGTACTGGAAGAAGTTTATGAGAAGTTCTATATTAAGAACTAGATAAAATAGCTGGATCCTATCTATTATGCTGAAGAAACAACCTATATTCCCTTCAGCTTGACCAAAATCCTGAACTTTCATAGAACAAGACAGAAACAGTAAGCTAATAACAGGCAAGCACAGTGCAAGATTGATGGAAGTCTCCTACAATGGTAAAGACTACAAAGAATCTTCTTGCTAGATGAATTTTTGCATGAGAGTTTCCAGCTGTACTTAATAAAGTTGTGATCCCGTGAACCACTACCGCTTCCTTATTTTTTCTGCTATGTTTGTAGAACTCCTTGAAATAAGTTCCTGTACTACTGGAAGTACTGGTACTGGTGAATAAGTGGAATCCACCCGAGTTCCTCCTATACAAGTTCAAATCATGGGAATCACAATTCTATGTGCTGAACATAATGTAAGAAATGGCATGCAAATCAAACAAAATATTTAGATGCAAGTATAAGCGGCTCAGATAAAAACTATTCCAAAATAGATCTTTTAAAGTCTACTTTTTCCCCACAGTAGCCAAAAAGCTGAATTATTGCATCATTTTACATTTATTTGTGAAACAGAAAACCTGGTGGATTAGATATGCAAAAAAAGCAGAGGTTGTGTGTGCATACTGGGTTGTTTTGGTTTTTTTAAGAAAAAAATGAGCACACAAGATGTGCTTAATTGTGAAGATTGCATTATCAGGTTATTTTAGTTGCCACCAGTATGGAAGATTCACTTCCTGTTACTCTTTTGCACACTGATACTGAAGTAGGGGTTGAAAGAAGCTTGTTTCAATCAATAATTGCTGTAAAGATAAATACCAAAAGATCCTTCGCTATTCTGGATAAAACAAAAGTCACTGTGTAAGTCATTATACTTGCTAAATAGTCCAATTATTGTAAAATAAGTTCTGGAGTCCAAGCTTGTGGCCACCAATGACTCATAGCCATTATAGCTGCTGTGTTTGCTTACAGAGGGGGTTTTTTTAAGCAATCAATCTCAATTTCCTCAATATCAGCTATAAAGTTGCTGACATAGGGCAAAGATATTTTTAGTCAATTCAAGACTAAAAAACATATGCATATTTACAGCACGTGCACACAAATTGGTTCCTCTGAGGGGAACCAAAGGAATTAGAGATGACCTCTAATTTCTAATTAGCTAGAAAGATACTCATTTTTCAAAAAGTATACACAAATGTCTTTATGATACATAGTATACATAAATAGTTTGTCTACGTACAGCATGTGAAAGCACATAGTTGTACTAAAACACAACATATTTAATATACAATAGGCAGAATTTCAAAGAATCCATTCTTAGGAACACACCAAAGAGCCTGATCAGCAGCCAGCGATTTTCACCTCTCCCTGTTTCCAATCCCAAACACTACAACAGCTGCAGAGTATTAAGAGTTATTTTTTACTGTGAGCAGTATTCAGTTTTTGTAAATTCAATTTAGCCAAACTGCGTAACACATTACAAGTATTCAGCGCACAGATATATGCAGAAACCCAGCTACAAAACCACCAACATTATTTGTAACTTACTATATCTCTGAACACTACTGCTCGAAGTCGATTAATATCCATATCCTGCAGAAGTCTGTCATGGTCTCGTATTGGAGAAATGCCACCAGTCACAATGTCCACTGGACTCTATTTAAAAAAAAAAAAAAGCACTTTTTTTAAAAAAAAAATGCACTTGTTTCAGATTCTGTTTTTAAAAGCATTCTGCCAAGAATCATTAAGTGTGTACAATCACTCACTGTACATCATATTGTCATAACTAGAGCACAAATGTCAGATATGCATTGGATCTTTAAAGGAAAAAAAAATCTGGCAAATTCTCGTGACAGATTTATTTCACTGTGGAAGGTTAAATATGTAAATTTTAAATTCATATCTTGGAAAAATTACTTCAGGATTTCCAGTGTTTATGCTCTTCAGCTCTTTTAAAGTATCAGTGGTGCAGGTATAAATTTAAAAACTTATCCCTCTGTACAGAGTAATAATTACTGACTTCTGTGTTCCTGAATGTGGTCTGATACTCACCTTTGCTGCAGACTTTCCTGTTAAGCCCTGCACTATTTTTTGGTTCTTCCCAATGTCTCCAATAGGCTTCATCTGTGCATGCTGCTGACACTCCAAGCAATTTCTTACTGCTACCGCGCATACTTGAAGGGAAAAGAAATGTTAAGAATTACTGCAGGAAACAGTATTGTTTACATCCCTTACAGAAATGTATAATGCATTTCTGTTTATCATTTAAGCTAAAAAGTTTAAGCACATCAGTAAAATGATATTTTGCTTCCATAAATTTTAAAAAGCAAAACAATGCTCACAATTCTTTAATAAAGTATAACTAATAATTAACACTAAACTATTAGAACATGTATGCTATATCTAATGGACACTTCAAAGTGAGTAAGTTAGCATCCCTCATTGAAATTCTACCATGCATACAACCATGGGGTGGGGAGGGTGAAGACAGCTAAATTTCGAAGACTAGCAAGGAAGAAAGACAAGTGATACACTAGTGAAACAAATGACAATGTTTGCTTCACAATGCTCTGTTACTCTTGGACCAAATGTTCTGAAGTTACACGATTTATTTTTGTAGCTTCACAATTGTACCTGTTTCATCTAATATTATTTTCAAAGGAAAAAAGAACTACCCCACCTCTATACCTGTTTGCATCCCATAAATCTTGTTCTACCTGCACAAAGTTTTAATTGCCTAGAAAGGGAGAGGAAGGCTAGTTACTGTTGAGGCTCTGAGCTGCTCTGGCACTCATGCAAATTAAACTTTTCATTACAAAGTCTTGCAGCATGCAACTAGCATGAATATTCTCCTCCTACATTAAACTGAACCCAGTTATGATCTGGTATGTTCTCATTTCCAGAACAGTCATTACTCTTTTAGGTAAAGACCACTTTCTTTCAATACTGTTTGATTCAAACATACTATAATACTGGATACCACTACTGCCCAATTTGAACCCTACTCTTGAGAAATTTACATCTCTAGTTTTCACCATACCTTCATCTACTAACCTTAAGATTTAAATGTCTTTTCTACATATTTTAAAGGCTCATGTTTTTGTATATAGTATAAGATTTCTTTTTCTTAGAGCTGCTATATTCTCAGCCGTGACTATTTGGGGAACTTTGGCAAAAGAAGTATCTTCATGGATAAAATTAACACATGCATCCACAACAGTAAGGCTACCAAACTTAATCATTTATTTTATTTAAACTTCTTAATGAGGAAAAGAACCCCATATATATGCATTGCAGAGTACAGTAATAATAAAACAGTAAAAGATCCCAATGCTTCTTTGACTACATTTAATCTTGATTTAACAAAAAAATAAAAAGGACAGGAAAAGACCAAAAGCTAACAATTGCTAACTATTTAATAGCAGCAAGCTCCTATGCTCATTAAGTGGTTTTATTTGCTTACCCAGACGAAGACATTGTCGCAGAATTCCTCCAGATGACATATTTTTCTCAGACTCAATTTCAGTGAAACCAAGAGAGCTTGCAAAAATTAGCACATCCACAAGGTTGATTAATCTCTGGAGAAACGTTAAAGATACTTCTACAGAAAGTCCTTGAGTTGCCTCAATATTCTCCAATTCATGCTACACAGAAAAATTGAAAGCAACGTTTACTTCTTCACAAAGGTGATATTCCTACAACTTAAATTAAGAAAAATGTATGCTGGAAGTCCATTTTCAGTCACATTCAAAAGTAGTAATTAGTCATATTCTACGAACTATCATTAGTAGTGGGATTTAATCCCATTCCAGACCACTGTGGGACAATGAAGCTAGGCAACTTCTTTTTATGTCTTCACGCAAAGAGGGCAGGCACCCAATTTATCTTAGGGAAAGCATGGAGGGAACAAAGGGAGCAAAGTGATGTTTGTGGAAATATCCCATATGTATTCCTGTTTCCCAAAAGGACAGATATAATACTTAATACACTGCATAAAGAAAGGCATCCTACCACAAGAGATAAATTTTCAAATAAAAATGAAATTTCTTACAGTAGCGGATGTGGCAGCAGAAAGCAATGGCAATATACCACCACATGCCATGATCATGTTGTCCATCACTTGAGAGATGAGGTGAATTGTGTTGTGCACAAATATGACATTGTCACTGCTATTCACAAAGTCCATCACAGTTTTTGTAGAATGGCTGTTAAAAAAAACCCATGAAGAATACAGCTTTATTTTTGTGGTATTTCAGCATATTTATGCTTTCATAAAACTAAAACCAGACAGTTAGCAGTGAGGCAGCAAATATCACATGACCGTAAGGGTCAATTGATGTACCTTAATCTAAATCTAAAGCAACCTTTCCTTTCTGTTCTTAAACCTCTCCAAATCATAGCTTGCTAAAAACATCAAGATGTGTGTTAATCATCATGCATATAAAGATACATTATAGGCTGGTCTATGATTACTTGCTATAGCAAAAGTCAATGTATCAGGCTTTCTTGTATTAGAAAGTTTCCTGGAAGCGTGGACTAGATTTGAACTTAAATCTTTGGAAAAATAAAGCAAATATTAAGGGCTTCTCAGAGAAATTAAAAATCAACAAAACATAAAATCTTAAATCCTGTTAAACATGGAAATAGTTCAAAACAGAATCTAAACTAAAAATATATTTTAGCTCTATCTGATGATGTCCTGAGAGGTTAATTTAACCACATCCTAAAAATTATAGTCAGACAAAAATTCACGTCAGTTTAAATTGTTTTAATCACTTAAATACTCTATTTCTTCATCCTTACATTGCTTTTTATTGGGTCAGTACAGCTATATAGTTCAATTTAAATTTGACATTCACTACTACAAGCTAATAACAGACACCACTCTTATTTATTGAACCTTAACATTAAAATGCAGAATTACCACTGTTTTCAAAGTTTCCTTTTTTTACTAAATTCATCTTGGTGATTACATTCCAGATCCCTGTAACAAGTTAATTATTAAATGCATAGAACACCTCCGTGTTCACAGAACCTTATCAAAGCAGCAACATAGTGTGTGTAAATGCAGAAGTAATAAATACTACTTGGGATAGAATTATTTTTTTTAGTCTATATTTAGTAAAAGATGCAGGCCCTTACATACATAGCAACGTGAAAATCGTGATCCAATAAAAATCAACAGCAAGGTGGCCGTTGACTTAAATGTAGCCAGGATTTCACTCAAAATGTTCATGCAGACCCTCAACCAATATATATTTATGTCTGTAAAGAGTCTTAATAAAAAATAATCTGAGACTATTTGGGTATAGGTCACAAAGTAAGGCTACTGAATGAGTAAAATACCAGATGTGCAAAATCCGAAGTCAACGAGTGACTCTGATGCAGTTTCAAAAAAATCTCAAGTTAATTATAATTGAAATGCCAGTCTAGATAATTCCATATAAAGCATAGAAACTTACCTTCTCCACATTTGTATATCTGTTTCTATGGAAAAGAGTAAGTCTGTGAGCAAGCGCTGATGCATCAGTGACCACTTAAACTCAGGAATACGGAACACAGTTGACCTAGAGTCTCTTCTCTGCCCATCCGATGTACCAGCTAGCTCTTGTCCTGAAGAACCTTGCTGCCTTGTGGTCTGAACACAGTTTGCAGACAGAAAAAAACCCAACCCACACTGTCATTATTAGTTTCCATAGCATACACTGAAACGCATTGAATAGACTTGAGATTTTAGATTAGACTGTGTACATGGTTACAAATAAAGCTAAAACTACTACAGAAATGCTATGTGCTGGATATACCAAACCTACAAACTAGTCTACATCTGCACTACCACACCTGTCAGTTTAGGCATACACAAGCAGCAACCCAACCTTACCACAGGGGGAGTATATGTTGCTGTAGACAGTGGTTTTCCTCCTTTAAGGAAGAATGGTGCAGAATGAAGAGCATCCATTAGCAGGTATCTCTGCAGAAGGGAAGTACTCAGATACATGACTATTTAACCATGAAAAGCTGAGTTAGAAACTAAAAACTAGAGGGGTGGAGCAGAGCAGTGTGCACAGAGGCCCAGTTTTAAATTACACTTGCACAAAAAAAGGTAGGCTGACATGATGGAGTGACAATCCTATCAAATTTTATAGTTTCAAACAGACATACATACATACATACATATATATATATAACGTCCTGCAGAGTACGCAGCATAAAAAATATTTTCACAAGTTCCATCAGGATATGAAAAAAAACTTAGGGCTGTTTTTTTTCTGCACAAGCAATGTTTGATTCACAATAATTATGAGTTGTGATTATAAGGGACCAGACTGAAAAGAGTAAAAGCAAGGTTGAGTAAAGAAGCAGAAGAAATTCTAGATAAAATACTCTAAGAATACAGAGGTGTTTCTTTCAATCCTTCCAAATTAAGAAGTAGTAACACAAACAAAGTGTCCATCTAGCCAAATACTCAGTCTCCATCAGCATCCATAGATGGATGTAGAAAGAATAAAATCTTAGACACTTCTCAGTACACAAATTAGTAAGAATTATGGCTATTTTAATGAAGGGGTGAAAGTATTCTTCAGGTAACTCACAAAATCCACACACATTAAAATCCCCAAAATGCCTATGGGCACACATTTTCAAAAATCCCATAAAACAAGAACTTTCTTTTATTTTTAAGGTAGACAGATGAAGAACAGGTAGAATTTACCTCAGGTATGGATCTGGGGGGCAGAGGTGCTTCTAGACACGTGTTAGCTTTCAGTTCCAGTTTTTCTGTATCTGATGCCACACTAGAAACATCAAGTTTGGCGATTCTTTTATCAGAGGCTCCAGCAGGCTCTGACACATGTGCATTTGTATTATCTTTAGCTGTTTTGGTTTCACTAGAAAGAATCTTTTCCTCCTCCAGCTTCTTTTTTCCTTCTGAGTCCAGTTGAGTTGCTCCTTCTTGAACTGCAGAACTCTCTGTTTCCGGTAAAGTCAGTTCTTGTTTTTTCCCATCCAAACTTTCAGTACCTTCAGATTTTAAATGCACAGATTCAGGTTGCTTCTCTATTGCTTCTTCCTGCTTTGTCACTTCACTTTCATTAGAGCTACGTTCCTCGTTTGTTTCTGCAAACTCTTCTGAAGGTAAAGGCATACTACTTTCCTCTTTCAAATCAACGAAGTCATCTTCATCTTCCACCTCTACTGTTGATTTTTCCAGTCTTTCTGGGCTTTCAGGAGTTTCTCCTTCCACAGTAGACTGCATTGCTAAAGAAGCAGCAGTGACTGCTACTGTTTCTTCCACAAGCTCGTCAGCTTTGCTCAGAGAATCTTCAATTGCTTCAGCTATCCCAGTAGTAATTTCTGAAACACTGGGCTTTATTGCTTCTGGTTCTGGAGAAAATTCCACATGAGACACTGCTTTTAAATCCTGCGTAGTAATCTCCCTGTCTTCCCTCTCTAACTCCTCCCTATGATTAGATACTGAATGAGTTTGTTGGTCACCATCTGATGAGGTATTTGTCTCTTTTTTTTCAGTGCTGCTCTCCAGACCATCATCAATAATGTGGGAAGGAGAAGCAGCATCTTCTTTTAACTCCAAGTATTGTTGCTTTCCCTTGGTTTCAGCTTCTTTGCTAACTCCAGAGATTGTTCTAATTGGAGTTGAAGAACGTATTCCACTCCCTTCACCTCCTTTCCCTTGGTACTCCCTGTACATTTGAGAAAGACTCTCTTTGTGCATTTCAAAAGTTACCTAAAAGAACAGAATTGAAAGTACATTAAAAATTATATATGAATGAATTTTTTCTCTGAAAAAAAAAAAACGCACCCACGAATCACTGCTCAAATCACAAAGTTATACTACAAAATTAATACTGTCCTCATGATAAAAAGTAATTTCACTTTGGAGATCACTTCAACTGACAGCATGTTTTTTCTTAAGTGTACCTGTTATTCGTGGCCAAATGAAAAAAAAAAGTGACACCAGAGTCAAAAAAAATCCTAGACTGATCCTAAGGACAGGAAATTAAATGTTTACTAGAAGTACTCAGAGTTTTAAAGACTACTTATAGTAAAATAAGTGAAAACATTTAAAGTTTAATATCTATAGTTAACACCTGCGTTATTTCCAAGGCTAATTACAGTCACCTGTAACCAGAGCTATCTGTGCTACTTGCATTCAGGTAATTGTATAGGATGCAGATGAAAATGCAACAGCATCACATCCACACAATTACTAAATTTGAGACAGGCTGACAATCTTTTGTAAGGAGGGGACACTGTGACAAGTAGTGGGGGCACTTACTATAGCTGAGCTTTCACATAACTTTAGCAGCTTGAGTATGCTCAACTCAAAGACGAATAACCTTTTGAGAAGTTCACATTGAAAAACCACAACGCCACAAAGCCAGAGCAGAGAGAAGCATGTAACAAAGCCAAAATCGTGGGGACCTCCAAATGATACTTAAAATTGTCCAGAGGACTTTTCCTCTGGTGAATGCTATTCACCTAGTCTAAAAGGCACATGAGAACAGCTACACAACCTGATTAAAGTGAGACAACCTTCCTATGGATGCGCTGAAAAATATTATTATTGCTTTTAGGTATATAAAAAAAATTCCAGATAAAAAATTTCTTTATATAAATACTGATAAAACTAATTTGCCCAAATAAATAGCTGTGTGTTGAAAGAAAATCTCACTAGACTAACTGAAGTTTTTATTACACTGTCATTCAATTTAGTTTATCCATACCTTTTTATTTAGGATTTAGATTTATTTTCTACAACAGAAGTGTTTAGCTATCTGTAAGCTTAGTTCTCAAAATTTTCCCAACTTATAAGCTGCAGCTGAGGGTTTTATTTTTTTAAACCATTTTCTTTATCATAAGCATTTCCCATAGACAAAGCAGAGCAGTACATTTTACTAAATACATGAATGCACATTTTCTAATTGTCTTACATACTAAACTCATTCATTTGGATCTCATCTAAAAATTCCATGTACATGGTATTCAAAGGGACAATTAGTAGGAATATTTTCGCTTAAGACAACACATGTAAGTCAAAAACTAGCTTGACAGGTTAAAAAGATACTAGAAATTATAGTTTACAAGTCAGAGAGGAACCAAGAAAGAACAAAGGTAAAAAGCTATATTCTTGGCAGGTTGTGTTGGCAACATTACCTTTTTAACATACTATTTTCTCCATCAATCAAATATAAACTAAAGTACTGTAGGAGAAGTGTACTATTCTAACACATGACCTGAAGCATGTTATTTGTTCAAGGTGATTTAATTGAAACTTAAGTCTCTAGCAACAGAACTGGGATATCTTCCTCCTCTTGTTTATAAAAAAAAAAGTCTTCCTGTACTAGTTTTAAATCAGTTATGTACAAACAAAAATGTGCGAATGATTACAAATGACTAAAAGCTCATCCATCTGTCACAATGGATCTATAAAATATTTGATTACAGGGTATTCCTAAACAGAGCATGCAGGGGGGCATTATTATTTCAGAAATACCTCCTTCCTGAACTGTACCATAGTTAGGATGTCAAAAGCAACCCAAAACAGATCATGCTAATAAGCTCTCCCTTGCACTTTTGTTTTCCAAAACATGAATAGACAAAGCTGCCACTTTTGGTCAAATCATTACTTTTCTGAAGAAACCTTGAAAACTTGAGCTTATCTCCAGCTAGTTTTCCCTCTTCTCTCTCTCCCTGCTGCTTCACCCATTTCCAAGTTTTATGCCAACAAATACTAAAGAGACATTCAACAAATAAAAACACTGCTGGTTTATTTCAGCAAAACTTATGTACTTCCCAGAAAGCACACTGACCCACAATATGTATACGCGTTACCTACGCAATACAAGTATAGCTGTAACAAACCTGTGATAACATAGCTACCTTTACTCATTTCTATCTTCAATATCAGACTTGTTATTGCAACGTTCATTTTGAAAAATATATGGGAGAAATTACTCCTCAGAAGTATTTGCAAGCTTTAGCTACACTGCATACTTACTTTTTTAACACAATTAAGCTACATCCAGGTATGAGACCTGGATTCTAGTCCGGTTATGCACTGCTTCCAAAACTGTTGAACAAATCTCAGTCAAAATCTTATTTTGCTAGTTACCTTAAACCAAGGCAAAGCCAGATAAAGATGAGAATGGTACTTTTTTTTTTCCCCCCTCCTGCTTTTTTATTTTTGCGGAAAGGGGCAAATGAGGGAGACATGTATGTCAAATTCTATTACTGCTGCTGCCATCTCTCCTCAGTACAAATGGGGATAGGCACAATGACACTAAGATGATCGCAAGACAGCGGCTGGAGGGACCTGTTACAAAACATTATTTTCTTCAGTGCTTAAACTTGAGTGCAATGGAGAGCAGTAGGCAACTCACAGAATATGTTCAAGAGCAGCAACAATTCAATCTTAATGGAAGGAATCACAGAGATGCTTTGCAGGCCTGGCAGGTACTAAATCCACCCTGCAAAAAGAGCGCATCCACAGTGTTGCAAAAGTTTCATCAAGCATCACTTGATGCTTACACTGGTCCTCACAAAACCCAACAAGCTTTAACAGCAATATAAAATTAAGTTCTGTCAGCCCTATCTATGTAAGTGATTTGATAGATTACCAACTTGGTTAAAGTAAATTGCAAGCACCAAGGAATGTAACTTTAAATGCCTTCTAAAAGCATATAATCAGTTCCATTACCGCTGTTTTCCCCTAGCACTTCAAGGAACCACTAAGGTTAAGGCCAGAAAGTAACACCAGATCACCTAGCCCACACCTTGATCTTAACCCACTTTCCTACACATTCAGCCTAGTAACATGAATTAGATGACAGCATACAGAAAGTTGAGCAGCCTTGGTTTTAGAAATCAAGAGATGAAGTCTCCCCTGAATCATTTGTTCCAAATCTGCTTTACCATCTTAGACCAAAAAAAAAAAAAAAGTATTCTTCATTTTGAAAGTCTAGCTTCAATTTCAAGTCACTAATTATGTCTGCATTTCTCAGTTCCTCAATGCGGAAGAAATACCATGTTTTCAAGTTTCTTTTTTCTTTAACATACTACAACAATGCTTTTAAAAGCTCGAAAGTTGGAGAAGTAACAGGACCATCTAAAAAGAATGAGATTTCATTCTGAAGGACTAGAATCCTTCCTGCGACCACTCCTTTTGCAACCTTTCCAGCACTTCAAAAAGTCTTTAATAGTGTGAAGATCCATATTTTCATGCATCATTCCGGTGTAAGTCTCATTAAACTCATATTCAGGAGTAAAAGCAACCTACTTTATGGCTTCTCATTTTCCAGTTCACAACCACATTCTACAGTGCTAGCAACCACTTTTGGAGAAATGGTCAGTTAGTTTTATCTCAGTTTGTATAACCTGTGATGTACTCTTTTTCTGTAACACTGCCTTTTTTCTACTGTACTACCAAGACAATCCCCTTTACAAAAGCAGCTTCAGATTTTCTCTTACCAACCAAATTTATCATCTTGTTAACAGCATTACATCTACCTCGCTTGAAAACCAGGGAAAAACTACTCTCTGTAAGTCCAGGGTTACAAGCTTGCTTATACTCTCCTCCCTCCCCTCAGGATCCTGAACTCCACCACCTCACGGTCACTGCAGCCAAGGCCTTCACATTCCCAACAAGCCCTGTGGTGATGGTGAGTATGAGGGGGTCATGGACTAATCTTGTGACTCAGGTGGCATGTCTTAAATTGTTTTGGAAGCAGTTGACCACATAGTTGAAGAAAGTTCTGTGAATGTGGGGCAGTGCCTTCTCCTATACTAACTTCCAGAAGTTTCGAGAAGACAAAATGTCATCCCTCGTTCATGACGAGGGAGGGGGCAAGACAAACACCTGAAACCCCGGGGTACCTCAGACTCAGTTTCAGAAGTTTCCAGAAGAAGAGCTGCACACGCCCAACAATGTCACCCCCACAAGGGGAGAAGTCAAGTATCGAACTCTATAACAGGGGGGAGGGACCCAAGTCTGTGGGTCCCCACCACAAACGAAAGCTGAGACCGGACCTGCGAGACATTGCTGGATCCAAGGGTGGTGATTTCTCTCTCTCTCTCTTTCTCTTCTTCCCCTTTTCCTCTATAAATCTTTCTCTTCTGATATACATAGTTATATGTTGTAAAATTTGACCAGTTAGCTTGTGAAGTCAGACGCCACAAAGTGGGAATACTGTGGTAAGATTAGGGCGGGCGATTTTCCCTTCCCCCCACTTTCCCTGTCGGTGAATCAACTGGCACAGCTGGCAACAATAGCTAGGGTTTTCCCCACACATACGCCTAACTATAGCAGTGTGTACGCTCAATAAACACTCTAATTCCTCATTTGGTGTTGTTTCACCTTAAGTTACTCCAAAGGGATCTCGTGTCGCTACCCAGGGTAGCCTGTCTGACCGTGTGGTGACAGAGCGTCCAGCAAAACACCTCTCCTCTTTAGCTCTTCTGTCACTGGGAGGACGAAGAAGTTGTCAATCAACTCAAGAAACCTCCCGGATTGCTTCTGTCCTGTGTTGTCCCTCCAGCCCCGTGAGGGCCAGGGTCTGCAAAGACGAGGCTGCTCCTGTCTGTCTGTAGAGGACCTCATCTGCTTGTTCTTCATGGTCAGGTTCTGTAGCAGTCACCCACTATAATGTCACCTTTACCTGTCCTCTCTTTAATCCTAATCCATAAACCCTCCGATGGGTCCTTACTCATCCCCAGGTACAGCTCCATCCACTCCAACTGCTCTCTCACATAAAGGGCAACTCCTCTTCCCACTCTGTACTTCCTAAAGGGCTGGTATCCCTTCATTATATCACTCTAGCACGGGAACCATCCCACCACATATCCATGATCCTAACATGATCGTTATGTGTACATCATACTTCATATTACATTACTGAAAGCTCCAAATTTTCTGGCCCCTCATTACAATGCCACTGCCTTGTTAATAAACATGCCATAGCCAAGATTTCAGTTATTCTTAACATCTTAAGTTCTTATTTCCTTGCCAACAATGGAATCCCCCTGCCTCCAAGCTCTTTCCTTCACACCGCAACTTCTTGTTTAATTTTAAAAGACACTTAAAATTTCAGTGCTGGAAGAAAAGTTCATCTAGATGTAAGACTCCCTATTTTTTTTTAATCCAAACAATGTCAAATCCAAATTTTACCTATAAACTAGCCAATGTTTCAGCAAAGCCCCCAAGTACGTATTGCTAATAAGTACTGATCTTATTCATTCACTATTCAAAATCTTCCCATGCTACTTTCTCTCTTTTGTCTCTTAAGTGCACGCTTCACTTTTCCTAATAACCTACATGTGCTACCTTGAAGTCAGAAAGGCACCATAGGTATTTGTATTAATTTTGAATGTTAACATGTAAATCATGAATTAGAAATGAAGCAGGTTTGTTTTTCCAACTAAGACTGTTGAAAGTATGAGTTCTACTGACTATAGGCTTTTGCAACAAGTTGGTCTTTGCCCAGCTACAGTCAACAGTTGAAAATACAATGTATGGTACAGGGATGCAATAAAATTTCACAGACAGTCTCATCTGAAACAGGGAATAGACAACGGTTTGGAAGCCATTACAGAGCAAAACTCTGGAAACCAGACTGTGCTCTTCAGGACTGTTAATCACTACTACGACTACTACTACAAAAAAAAAAAAAAAAAAAGAGTGGCAAGAGAGTCAATACAGACAACTTCTATGTACAGATAGGCAATGTAAACTTATGGGCAAATAAACCCAAACACAGTCTGATGAGACTCTACATTGATTATTTAAGAACAATGCAAGAAACTGCAAGAAGGGACACGCTGATAAAGAAAATTAGACAGTACAGAACTCCAGGAGAACATCACTCACAAAAAAACCCAAAATCCACTTAAAAAGGATAGCAATTTCTACTTCCACCATAAACATCAGAAAGAATTCATGTCGCTTAACATTCCAATTAAAATAGAAATGCACAAAATAACGCAGACTACCTAAACCAGTATTTTTCAAACAAGCATTTCGAGTTTGGGGTTTTCTTATTTATATAAAAAAGAAAACTAATTTAAGAAATACTGCTTTGTAAAATCCAACTTTTCAACAAGCCCGTATAAACAGTTCTGCTCACTATATTAGTTTGTAATTTGGTTTGACAGGAAACCAAGAAATAGTGGTACTATGATGGAGGCAATGGACAATTCTTCCCCAACACTTCTGTAGCATGACATGGCATTTATGAAGCGCACAAGTTCACAAAGCGAAACAATAGACCCTACAAAGAAAACACCTAAGGTTGACAAAAGCAGTATCAACAAAAATGCAAAATGAAGTAGAAATTATGATTACTAAATACAAGTAGACAGAAATAGTATATAAGGGTACTAAAGATTAAACATTAGGATCTGCAAGCATGCAACAATTTACAAGACAACTGTTAGCCTGAAGAACCTTAAATGTACTTAAGTCAAGTCATTTTTTATTTTCCTTAAGGCATTTGCAACTGTAAAGCTGATAATACAAAATTAATTACTAGAAATTGTTCTAAATTAGTGAGCTAAAAGGCCAATCATTAATCTTCACCATCATTTGATGGTTAATCCATAGCTGTTTGCAATGCTTGGAATGCATCTCTACGCACTACTAGTTAAAGACACTTGTGAGCTAATAACTGCAACATTTGGCTCTGCCATCAATTTTAACTTAATTTGACATCCAACATTTACTAATTGCCACGCAGAAAAATTAGCATACAGCAATGAAAAAGGTTAAGATGATTGACATTTGCACTAAAGAACATAGGGAAAATATTTTAACTATACGTTAAGATTTTGTCCTTTTTTTCATTATCAGGTGGGCAATTTTGTAGAGTGGAGAGAGGAAGGGAATGTCTGCCAGACAGGTCAGACAATTATATAGTACTGCTGTTTCCTTATAGAGTCTGCTCTGTGCAAACTAGCTCCTGTGCTGCTGACACCATCAATAAACTCTTCATAATTCCAGAAAGCGTTACAACTTTTTAAGTCTTAACAAGGACTTTATTGACTTGTTTTTCCACTTCTCCTCTAGCAACGTTAACTGTTCAAAAGTGGAAACTAATCTCCAAACAAAAACAGGTCTGTTTAGACAGGAGGCACCAATATCTGAAGATACCAAACCTAATTTTCAATTCAGTGAAGTGAAAGATACAAAAGGTACTGTGTGCACCATACACTGACTTACAGTCTGTAACCCACTGACCTGAAGAATCTCTGAAATAGAAAGCTAAGAAAAGCAAATTAACATATATTATGCAGGACATTACATATGAGAAGTTTCTAGAAGGAGTCTAAGTTTCCACCAAAGAAGCATTCACTTACACACAAGGAGGGGGGTTGAGGGGTGGGGGAATTAAAACCACTGTACCAAGACATTTTCATGTTCCTGCATCCTGCATTTTCATTTAAGTGGCAATACATTTGCCTTTTTTCTCCACAGCTTGAGAGAAAAAAAAATATGCATGCAAATGATTTCTGGAATAAGAAAGTAAGTACTAGTCAACATAATTCATAAAAGTCTTTGCTTATCTGAGCGATAATTTTATGTATGTTGGCAGCATTTTATTTTCAGATCGAGGTATAGCTTACTGTTACATCACCACACAATAATAAATTGAAACTGCATACCAGACATGTATTCGCTCATTTTCACTAATGCAACTATTGCTTTTAATTTGTTTAAATTGCAAGACACGAGCACATTATCCTTTCAAGGTATATATTTCCTCTCTATCTCAATCCCTGTCATCGTTCCTACAGTTCAGCAGACTGTCAAATTCTGCCTTGTGCACATTTGATATTTAGCTATGAACAAAAGCATGTTGTAACTACGTTTAGTGTTTATGACTCTCCATTGTCATAATACCCAGCTATAAGTGCACTTCTGTCTTTGGCCATCCTTTTCCAATGTCTCCATGTGTTGTTGGCGGTCCTGTAGCAGAGACTCCACATCCATAGTTTCAACTCATGGCCCAGAGACTGAATTCAGTCCCCACAGCCACAACCCGAACACAGGTAGCAGCACATATGGAGGAGGTTTGTCTCAAGCTCTGCAGCAACAGCAAAGGAGGCCACTAACAATTCTCGAGGCTGCAGACACAGGCCCCATCCTCCAATGATTTTTATACCAAGTTATAAAGATGAGAATCTATTCTCTTTCCAGGTCATCTTTGCTTAGAAAGACTATCTCATAGCCGTTTGCCTCTTTATGCATCAGTTCTTTCCACTGAAATGCTTCCCCATTTCTTCTTTTTGAGACCTCTGGAACTTCTCAACCAGTAGCAAATCTCTATTGCACTCTTCTTTTAAGGTTTCTGTGCGTCCTCTACCCAGCTGATCCTGTTCTTTCCCGCTTCATAAATTCTCAGTTTACCTTGTTCACTCTATTCCTATCCCCCATTCCACACTTTTCTTTCAGTTTGAATTAGTAAAATTTTAGCATCCTGCAGCTTTATTCATGACATTCCACTCACTCAAACTGAGTGAATAATGAGCTGGAGGAGCTCCCCATTAACCATACATGCTGCATGCTGCCAAAGAGTCCATCAGTGGCACAAGATCCCTCCTCCCAACTATTCTGCCTACTGAATAATGAAAATACTTTCTTCTCCTCAGAGGCACTGGTTAGGAAAAGCCTTCCCACACACCTACTACAAAAGAAGCTGTGACAAGAAAGCACCTAGAAAAGGTGAAGGATTGTGTCACAACCACACATCTTGGAGGGTACACAGCTTCAAAGGAGGCTGCACATTCTAGTCTCCAAGTTCCTTCTGCTCTCCATAAGTCAGGTGATGACCCTGAGAATCATTTCTATCTAGAATAAGCAAAAAATTTTTATAAGCAACTATTTATACCATAAGAATGAACCCCATATTTAAGCATTTCAAGTGTGTTACTTAATTTGCATCTCCCACAGCTTTGCTTCATTGATACATTTGGCACTGCAGCGCAGTAGCACAATGACCCTCTTGGCTAGTTACAGGGCAATGCAGACACACTCTTCAGAAGACTGAAGAACATCTGAAGCCTTCAAAATGCCCTAGAGCTAAAAATGCCTGCACATACCACTGTGGGAGACCCTATCTTCTTCAAGATAGGGAGAAAAAAATGGAGACAAACCCATCCTCAATAACTCATGAATGCCAATGGGACTTGAACTCAAGAGATCCTGATGGCCTGTTATTTTCTAAAACTAATGAGCTATGTTCACTTCTCTGCAACTTAACTGCCATCATATATTCACTCCTCCACCACCTAGTCTTTGCGGTTTTTGCCAGTTTTCTGTCATCTGAGAGTGGTGAAAATCAGGCAAACATAATGCATGTAAATGCTGTGCACAAATTTGGTTTTCTTCTCCTGTATTGAATAAGTAGGGCCCATTCAGATCAGCGAATAAAACTTTTCCACTTATACAGCAATAAAACTGTAGCTTATACATATTAATATTTCTGAGTCTTTCCCAGTAAAATTTCTTGAGCTACCAGGAAAAAAATAAAATAAAATAAAATGGGAATTTACCTAAATATCTTCTCTTTAACCAAATCACATGGTAACATGAAGCAGCTTTTAAGTAGTAAAATGTATTTCAGAGTCTGAAATAAGCAAATGTTAGTTATTCCCAGTAGTTTAAACGTTCAGATAATTTAAGAGTGTATTATACTGTGTAAATCATTATATTCTTTTAAAACTTGGGGAAGCTGAAAGGTCAAAAAGGCAAGTTGTCCACCATTCTTTACTTGTTTCCTATTATTAACCCCCAAATCATTGGTCCTTTTTACAAAGTACCATGGCTAGACAGATAAAATCTAAGGCCTAGGTGGCATGGTTACAATGTTTAAAAAACAGAAGTTCTTAGATGCTTTCATAAATTCAGCACTGGCCAGTTAGAACAAACTAGAGTTTTGATTTAATTTTTTCATTAACATTTTTATTGACCTATAAGCCACAGATTAAACACCTTTGTATACACCGTGTTAATATTTGGAAAACATCAGAAACTATAATATGGGAGTGAACAAAATACATGAGTAACACTGAGAAATTTGCTTTTAAAAAGGTTACACACACCTTCTAAATCCTGAGTGCAAGGAAACCAAGGCAGCGCAATTATGCTAGAAAAGCCGTTGCTGCTTATAAAACGTTGTGCAGCTGTTGGAGGAGAGGGTTACAGTGACAAACAGCTTCCCTGCTACAAAGGTGGCAGGAAATCTATCAAACTGGACAATAAAATTGCAATTGAGTTTCTTTGGCTTTTTATAGCAGCTGCATGTATCTTGATGTGTAGCTCTGCAAAACCTATCCAATTCTGTAACACTAGTCCTTTATATACTAGTTCTTTATCATAGAATGGTGTTATAAATTAGTGGCAAGAATGGCGCAAAGGGCTGTAAAAAGGAAAAATACGCAGTAACCCAATACAATTAGACGAAATAATAAAAAAAAAAAAAAATCACAAATTGGTTATTCTCTTAGCAATGTTAAGGAAATATTTTTGTTCCCATAATTCCCACATTACTTTGAAAGCCTGCTAGAAATCAAAAACGTCTGAGATGCACTTAGCATGGAACAATTTGCCCACTGAATTACATCTACACTATGTTACGTGTGAATCTATATGAATCTCGATATTGGGATAACTGGATACAAGAACATTCAAAATAAGTCAAATTAGAGGGATTAAAAATTCATTATCATTATATACTAATATCAGTTTACAAGGACATTTTCAAGTGATTAGTAAGGTTTTACCACAAAGAGCTTTTTTTGTGATTTATCCTAATTTATGCTTATGTAATTAAAAGATAGTTATGAAACATCATCTAGCTTTATATTACTAGCTGCATAAATTGCATGTATTATTCATAAAAAAAGTTTAAATGGCAAACGCATAATAAAGGTGAAAAAAATCAGTTTTAAAATCCTTGATTATTGTGTCATCATTCATATCACTACAGTCACATTAGTTTCTGGGTACTTTTGTTGTTTAATCGTTGTCGTTCAGGCTTCTGGAACTGGATAGTATTAGCACTAATGTCCAAGCAAAATGAACTCCTTTATGATTCCTTCAAAATTACACCACCACTCTGCTGCTAGCTCTGCCCACACTCACACACTTCTAACCTTGCCATTCATTGTTCAGCTTCTAAAGTCGATTGGAAGAACAAACAGTCCATACACATTGACCGGAAAGCCAACAAAGGTAGACTTGGGAAAACCGATACAGCAAGTTACTTCTACAACCAAGGATACCTCACTATGCCAGCATGACAGGAACCAAAATTAAGAATCACATAGTGAAACACGTCATTTTCTCATTCACTATGTTATTGCACAAAAACAGCCTTTTGGGGGGAACCAAACAAAAAAACCCACACAACACCCAAACCAACCATACCAACAAAAACAAACGAAAAAAACCCCCACAAAGTAACATTACCATTATCTGTACCACACTTTTTTTGGTATTTTCTAAAATCTTCTTTTTTTTTTTCTTCTTACCATTTGGCCGTGGCATCACAATAAAATCTTGGGTTTTCCTGTATGAACTCTAGACCATTGATTTGTCACATTAAGTCACTGAGGATAATGACCAAAAATCCATATAATCATTTTGACATAGAAACTGTTTAAATGAGAGTTCTGACATTACAAGATCTTACAAAAAGTGGCTAAGAATAGAAGTACAGCGTATAAGATAATGTGCTAGACAAGTTTTAAATTCAATAGACCAAAGCTCTATAACAGAGGTAGAAAGGTGGTCTTCCTTCACTTCCCTCTCCATCGTTCCCCAGGGACAGTCCCCCAGCAATTCCCAGCAGTCACAGAAATGCTTTAAATTATGCCAAATTCTATAAAAGCACATTAGGGATCTTTACTCCGGCTACAGCTTGCCATTGTACAGTCTACTCCACCCATGCCCTCTGCATCTTGAGGGGAAGAGAGCAAACAGTTTTTTTGAAAACTGCAGAGCCGACACAGAAGAATATTAAGGATATTTCAACAACTAAAATATGATCTCTGTGAGGGTTAAAATTTGGCCCTGGATTTTTTGCACCTGGATTACATTTAGCTAAGTGACTATTTAATAATATTATTTCACACTCGTTTATTATATAGATTTCTACATTTGTCTCCCCATAGCCCAATAATCCACCATCAAGCTATGAGTGCGGTAAATAAACAGAGCTGCAAAATAACAGTATTCTTGCTGTCTGCAGAGACTGACTTTTTTTTTTTTTTTTGATAAAAAATTCATACAAAATGAAGGACCTCAGAAATGCTAACAATTCCTTCGAATCCTAAAGTGATCTTTAGGATTCACAGATGTCATTTTCACACGGTTAAGTTGCACACATTTAGAAATGTATCATTTATAATTTAATTCATCTTAGGCAAACATTTCTGACAAACCAGAATACTTACAGAGGCACACACTGGCCTCACACTTTTGTCCAGAATAAGGCAGGGCAGTTGCCTTTATACTACTGTGCCTTGTTTGGAGATCCACTAATAACTTTTGATATGATTCTGGTTGTAACAACAACAAAAAAAATCAGACAGAAGAATAATGAAGGTAAATAGTCTCATTCATACTGCAAGGATTTGCATTCTTAACCTGTATTCCATGACAGCTTAACAGCTGAAGCATCTGTCTTAACTTTGATTTCTTTGCTCTTTACTGGTTTGTTTTACAGCCTTTTGATGTTACTAAAAGGTATTTTTGTTTAAAATAGATATGGTGCGCCACCTTGTGTCCCTGCCATTATGAAAAACCGAAACCAGCACTAAAATTTGTCAGAAATGCTCCTGAAATTTGATTATCTCATTTTTGAAAATATGTGCCATTTTCATTATAAACTAATACCACCACAATTTGAGCAAAAATAAAAAAAAGGTTTGTGTTCAAACAAAATTAACATTTAATTGTCAAATATTTGAACCGATATGCCCAGTAACACATATAAACACCAGGCTTAACTACGGACCTTCACTTTGAGACTATCTCACTGTATGATACAGCACTTTAAGGCTCTAAATCTAATTACACAGTGTAACAAAATTTCCTAACTATTTCAAACACTCACCTTTGAATGTGTGATTGACAGTGTATCCACCCAAACACGCCAGCCACCCCACTCATATTTGATTGCATGGTAGAGTAAAATTCGAAATATAGTATACACCATCTCGGTTATCTTCTGTTCCTCAGAAGTCTTCGGATTAAAACAGCAAAGGGAAAGCATCCACTCCTGCCAAACGGAGCACTGCAACAAACTCCTGCAAAACGCACACATGCTATTTAATCGAATTTCAAAACATATCTTAGAAATATACATCAGCTAAGTCATGAACTCAACATGCTTAAAATAATTGTTATGTGCAGTGCAAGCTTCTCTAATTTTACATATTGAAGACTATACTAGATAATAGAATTCTACTGAACAGCAGTGAAGCTGTATCTGCTTAATGAGTCTAATTTACTACCAGAACCTTTTACTTATTTTGTATACATGTGCCTATAGCAAGCTATCTTACCTCCTGTTTTCTCTGCTATTATTAAAAAGTTTAATCATATCTGAGAGAAAGGCTCGCCGAACGTCCAGAGTTTCTGGACACTGTGGAGAATTACGTAGCAGGATTGCAATAACCTTCAAAATCTCTGTAAAACAGTTCATGAGCAAAAAAATATTAGTACTAAGGACAGCATAAAATACAGGACATCTTCCAATATTGTTTGTACAAGAAAAGTGATGCTACATAAAACAGTTTTATACTGAGAAGCAGCACATCTCTGAGTAGAAGTTTTAACTAATAAAAATCCCTTCTTCCAAGAGTTCTCAAACCTGGTCACCATCATGTGGATTTGCAGGCCTACATAGCTGAAGAAAATGGAATCCAAGTTAAATTAATGTGAAATTTTTCTGAATTAGAAGGTTTAAGCAACACAAATGTTACTGCATGACAAATGACAAGCTATCAGAATCTGTCAGAACCTTTTTCTAAGGAAGTTCACATTATACAATGCATCCATTATAAAAATCAGGATATGAAGAAATGCATAGATTTTGCTCTACCTTAATATTACTGAATTTTCAAAGAATGCGAACAACTTCCAATTATACTTAATCATTTCTGTTATAAAAGAAGTTTGAGAAAGGGGACAAAACCTTCCTGATATAAAATTTAATTTCTTATGAGCACAATGTTTGCTATATTTTTAGGAGACAGTCAAAATTGTGGGTACATTCTACTTTTGGAAGCAGTGGGGCAGTCACTGTTCTTGTTACTTAAAAAAAAGTTAACTTTGTTAATAAATTAGAGTGCAACTTGGAACACGGTCACTGTGATAGTTTCAGTTCACGTTGTACAATTTATTTAAAACAATAAATTCTTTATTTAATAATATTAGCACTGACCTTAAAAAGGTACTCTAGAAGTCACTCTTCCTACTAGATCTAGATAATTCCAGGCTCATACTTCACACTACAAATAACTGTGTTAACCACAGCAGTGACTGCCAACTTCAAAAATCTTAAGAGAAAGTAACAGGAATCTCCTCACATCTCTTGCTTCATATAGATTTACCAGAAGGCAAATGACATACTGCAACCAGATTTCTTTCCTCTGTATCTGCTTTGCTTTCTTTTCTCTTCCCCCACTTCCCACATGAAGCAAACCCACAAGTATGACCTACATTTAATGACAAAGCAGCTATGAAAGTGAAAAATCTATTATTTCTCCAGAAAAAAAAAATGAACTCCCAAAGCTATCATAAGTCCATTGTATTATATACAGAGCACATTAATAATGCATATAATTCAGGAAAGGAGATCAGTATTTTCTCTTAGTTCAAAAGACACCTGAAATTTCATATCAAGGTATTTCCCATAAAGTCAGCTAACCAAAACAGTGAGCAGATACATTTCTCGTACTTTCCATCTCGCATTGTCATACGGAATGTAATTTAAGATAAAGGCTTTTCCCATATTTCAGGTAATTTAGACTGACATAACTAAATAATATAATCAGAATTTTGCTGGAACCTTAACATGTATTAAATCAAAGTACCCTGTGCATGCAAGTCTTGAAAAATCATTTCACAACACGACTGCACAGCCAAAAAGGGTGAGTTATGAACTAGATATACATTTAGACACATAAAACGTCTTTCAAAAAGCTATAAAGACATACTTCCTAACTAACTCTAACTAAATGCACATTATCTTTCCTTTTGTATGAAAAACAATGTAAAACAGATTGGAGTTAAGATTGGTGGATATAATTAATAAGCTTTCTCATTTTTTTTTAGAGCAGACTCTTCTTACGGTAGCACTTAGAAATGTGTATCATTCTTACGAGGATTTTGTATCTTCACTGTTGAATCTGGGTCAGGATGTTGTTTATGTATCACTTGAGTGCAAATCTGTTCAGTCAGAATCTAGCAAGAAAGAAAAAGATGCCATATCAATGTTCATAAAGACAGCTTACCAAAAAATAGTTGGATACAACCTTCATACAGCACCATCACTATTTCACCATGGTTCTAAAAATTACCAAAAAAAATCCACTTCTCTCTCTTGATAATTTTTTTCATCCTCTTCCTAAAATTTTACTCTAAACTATTTCTTTGCGCTTTCTCTTAAGCACACACTGTCATTTTAAATACACTGGAAGAGAAGCCTGAATCTAACCAAAACAATCATCATAAGGCAAGATCATTGCTATAATAAAATTCCACATAAATATGAGTGTCTGCTTGAGACATTCAGGTTACTCATTATCCAGAATTGTTCATAATGAGCATAACCAAGTTAAGGCCGGGGTGGGGAGGGGGGGGAACAACTCAAGTAGTGAGCTTGGGGTAAAAAAAAAAGCAGCACTCAGCTGCATCACGCTAAGGTTTAATGTCATCTGGAACATATCAGCACAAATATGTAAGCAATTTTCTAACAATGTCTTACAAGTAATTAGGAAGACTGGATCCTAACTACAGTATATTACTACCTCAAATAGGACATTGTACGTGGTCATGGTGATTAAGCTTGTCTGAAGCATCAGCCTTTCAGCCAACAAAGAGAACAATCCATGTCCAAGCATGACTTCAGCTTTTCTCCTAAAATAGTACAGAAAGATAAAATAAACTTATGTATTCAACTTGCTTTAGGGGAAAAAAAAAAGTTTAAAAATTGTGCCTTAAGAAATATGAAATCACCAGAAACATCTTTTCTTTTATGTTCCTTAAGTCTTTCACTTTTGGTTAAGGAAAAGGGCAAGGATTCAAATTCTGAAAAGACAAGTTATTCCCTGAAGATAGACAGAAGACAGCTAACTTTCTTCCATAAATGCGATCCACTCAGGCATGGGCCCAAAAAGCTGAAACACACCCTTAGGGATCGCTTGACGAACACTAGGGAAAGGTCATCTTTGTCCTCATTTCACTCCAAAATACAACCATGGACAGCGATCTCAATAGTTATCGACTTTTGTAGTCAACTTGAGACATATTAAATCTAGTTCTCAGTAATTAACACAGGGTTCAATCTCACCAGTCTAATTCTTGCTATGGATTTCAGTGGAATTATGGAAAAAGATCGCTTTAAAAAGCAGGCAGCCATACTGGAAGTAAGTATTAAATGAACTTGGTAAGGAAGTGATAAGGCCTGGACATCAGTTGCCGATAACAAGTAATTCCATCACATCAGAAATGTATTAATAACAAACAAATTGAAAGGTACTTGAACAATAGTAGCTTCTATTCAGTGAAGCATATGTAGTGATTAAGCTCCAATAGAGCTTTTTGGAGGTTTTTTTAAGACCTAAACAAGTACTTACTTTGGAGCAAGATGCTTTAAGAAATACCCCATCACTTTCAGAGCTTGCACCCTGATGCCTTCACTTCGTGATGCTAAAAGCTTGTAGACAACCCTAAATGGAGAAAACACAAGGCTTCCTAAAATAGTTGAAATACACAGCAATTTTTGGAATGACAAATTAACTACAGTAGACTGCAAGTAAAATTTAAAATTCTGAAGAATGACTATTAATAAGACTACAAAAACAGCATGACGTTTCTGTTAATGGCACAATAGTTTGTGAGTTTACATTTAGAGATTTTTAATAAAACTTAAGTATCTCCCAAATATCAATAGACAAAACATGCTGTGAAAGGCTGCTGCAATTTCTATATTGAGAACTGTCTTAATCTGCTGTTTTATTCAGAAAACTAAGCAAGCAATTGTTTCAGTATAAATGTGGCTGGATAGAAATAGCCATGTACAGAGGGGGATTTATTACTAGCGCTGATATTTGACATCTGTGTGCACTGTTGCTCCTTCAGGAAGGACAGAGGAGGACAACAAGTCAGGAGGCATTCTTCTCATTTCACCTACATTGGTTTCTGCTCTTCACCTCCTTATGAATACGCTCTACACTCACTTACGGTCCTCCACTGAGAAGGTTTAAGAAGAAAGCCGAAGGGAGAGAGGGGCACATCTGTAGCAAAGTACTAGACTTCACGAGCCAAATAGTTCCAGCTGAAGGTTTCCCAAGAAAGAAAATGAGTGTAACAAACACACCAAGGAAAGTATCAGTGTAACTGACGAAAGTCTGGTAAATTAACAAACAACTGGAAGTATAGTCTTAAAGCAGGAAGTGTCCAGTAACCTTAAATATACTTGACATTACCAATTCAATCTAATAGTGCACAGATCTCATCATGTGTATCTATGCCTTCCACTCCCCAAACAAAAAGAAATCAGACTTAACTTCTCAAACATTTATTTGCAGTACATTAAAGCTTAATGTTGTACTTAATGAAGTTTATTTGACAGGAGGCCAATATTAGAATTTTTCACCATGTAACGTGAAGAATAACAAATCCAAGTTTTTAATTCTTGTAAATCTCCCATAAAAACATAAGACATCTAAATATATTTATCAGTTACATCTAATTTCATTCATTGCTTACTTTTTAGACAGTAAAGTGCTTATGACCACATCACCATCTGATTTTAGCTGGGCTGTGGTTCATGGCATTGGACAGATGTCTGAATATGATTTAGCTTATACCTACATGGACTAGTAAGCTCTCTCTGGAAAAAAGATTTCCTAATGCTCCATGAAATTATATTGGAACAGAAGGCACAGTACTCAGCCTTTACTGTGAATATTTTCTGAATAAATTTGAGGAAATTTGTATCACTTTATTAGGGGAAAGAGAAAAAAATAATAATAATTTCAAGGATTCTTGAGTCTTTCTAAAAACATCCCATGTCACAATACTGCATTTTAGATCAGCCAGTTGTAAAGAGTTCCAAGGACTTATTCAAGTTTTTAGGTCTTATCTATACATAACCGAGCACTTATGACTAGTTACATATTCCTTCACTTTTACATAACTAGAAATATTACCCAAGACACCTAAACTAAGACAAAAAAAAACTAGTTATATACTAGAATACAAGTGAAAACCCAGGAGTGATGTGAAAACCCAGGAGTGATTAAAAAACAGTTATCTATAACAAATAACTTATCCTGGAGAAAGCTGCAGCCACAGTAACTATAGAATCAAACAAATAAGCCAGCCCACAATACAATGTTCATTCAAGCAATATAATCCATTTCCCTGCTTGTCTTAACAGAACAGTATGAGGGTTACCTAGTTGCACAGCAAAAAAATATTTCCTTGCACTTATTTCTTCATTAGATTGGTTTCTTTAAAAATTTTAATAATCAAAAAACACCAAATATTTATAAAGCTTTGCAAATTTTAAATTTCAAGAATATGGCATTTTAATTGCAAAAAGTAAATGTATCAATAAGCATACAAACAACCTGATAAGTGGCTGAAGAAAATACAGGAGCAAGGAATGTAAAAAACAAAACAGGAAAACAAACTGATTTCTCACTATGGACTCACTATTCATACTGACTCGCCCATATACTGGTTAATAAAAAAGAAAACATCTACTGCCAGTTGTTAAATAAAAACAAACACATTGCATTCGAGACCCAACATGACATTCAAATACTTTATTATTTAGAGTTTTTATTAGTTTCCATAGCATAATACATTACCATACAAATGAAGTCAAAACTGAAGAAAATGGGTAAAAAAAAAAAAAAAGTCAGCCTACCACTAAAAGGGGAGAAAACAATTATGAACGTGCCTGAATGTTGTCTCTTGAGAAAGGGCAACTGAAAAAATATATGTATAAATAGGGGTTAACCAATAGGTGCAACAAAATGTATGAAATGAGACTCTACCTTTACACAGCTAGAGAATTACTACTCCACATGCTCTTCTAGGAATAGTTCCTACATTTGTCCTGTTGCAATTTTTTCCCCACTATGTCCATGCAGGTTCATTTTAAGTTAGGAAAGTTCATTAATGTCACCACCCTCTGAGAGCCACAACACAAAACAGTGTCATAACTTAGTCTTTTTCTAGCAGATCTTCTCTTGTGCCTTTACTGTTAGTAGAATTTGCTACTTTCCTCTCACAACACTGTTAAACAATACTTTTGTTTTTGTTAGGAAAAAGATTGTGAAAAATCCATACCACAAAGTGCTAAATTTAAACAAATAAAAGGTTTCTTCTGCAAAAGTCCCATAATAATTTACACATTACAAAAAAAAGGAAAGAAAGCTAACAAAGGTCAGAAGAAAGCTGAACCAATTTTTGCCAGCCCACTTTCAGTTCTAAAACACATGTAAGAATGGGAGGCTAAAGACTAAGCACTAGTAGATGAAGGCTTAACATCTATGCATAGACGAACTCAAATTGATCACTACCTGTTCAAGCATGACTGACAGCTTGGAAACATTAAAAAAAAAAAAAAGACCTCATTGATAATAAATCCAACATCACCTCTTGTCAAAAGAACACCTGGACACAAAAATCTCCCAAGATGAGGAATCTAAGATTGCAATACATACACTAACGAGGACCATCCAGATTTAATGGGAATTCTAGCAAGCAACAGTATAGTCAAAATACTATTTCCTTTTGCCCACTTACAAAATTCAAACTTACTGTAATCCATTCCTCTGATCAAAAGCAGGGATCATAGAACCGGGATGCTCTGACATCAGAGCAACAAGCAACTGCAAGACATCCATTAGATTGTCATCCTGTTGAATAAAAGTTAAATTTGAATTAAAAATGCATGTACGCTAGAACAGTAGCGGTCAAAAGAACCACTACAAAATATTTCAAAATGACCTGGAGAGTAACAGTAAACCAAGGACCAAAACAATTAAGCCAGGATCAAAAGAGCTGGAAGGCAAGTGCAGGAGAAAATATTACCAAAAAACCCACTTTATTTTTTAGAGTGAAAAGCAATACATCTGTGTCTGGGATGTAAGCCTTTGACAGGGAATGGACTTTTGGACTATGCCATTTCCTTCCACACACATACTCATCTGTTTGCATATACATTTCCCCATCTTCTACTGCACGGGAGCTAGAAATAAACTGCTGCACATTTTCTGGGGTACAGGGTGGTGTTTAATGCAAAATCTCTATCGACAAATGTCCACCCCAGGAAAAAAAAAAAAGAAAACAAACACCACTTCCCATAGACAATTAAATTACCCATTTAAAATGGGTAATTCAAACTGCTCAGTAAAGTTTTCTGTTTTCCACACTGTTAGTCTAAAACACTCTGAACTACAGTTTATTAATTTGTTCCAAGTTAATTATAACTAAAAATAACCTATGACTTAGTGAAATAGCAACTGTTGCCTTTTCCCATTCTTTGTGGTATTAAAATGAAAGCTTATTAAACAAAAAAACCCAAACACTTTCAAACAAATATTCTGATTCTTTCTCTATTAGAAAACACATTTTACATTCCTTGAACAACTGTGTTCACTTGATATCATTACCTTCCATTACAGACGCTATCTCTGATGAATGAGCCCTATAAGAAGGCTGATTTTTTTTGTTGTTGATGTTTTTCTGAATTTACAACTAGATACCTAATTCTGTGGGATTCAGCATTCATGGATCTTTTAGACTTAACCATGCACACTGTTAACATAGTTAAAATATCACTTCCTCATCTGAAGGCTGTATAAAGCTTCTGCTATTTTGGTTTACTCTTACATGTTATCAAGAGCCTTATTTTTTACATCTCCATATAAAGCAGAATGACTTAAATTGCTTGCCCATGGTATTACCAAGTTAGCAGTAACAAGCACAGAGAGTAAAAGGAAAATATAGGTGTAAACCAAAAAAGAAAGAAATCTATCCTGCTTGAAGTGAAGTTCAATTAATTCCTTATTTTACCCATTTCAAGCACCCTTACAGAGATGAGATCAGTTAGATTTATGTCCCCATTTCCCTTGTCTTTGATGTTGCATCTGGCATAAAGTGCCTTTTCCCGGTGCTAAAATATGAAGATGCAGATGTATCAGTGGTAACCAACATTTTCTCCCAATTAGGTTTATATGCTTCTCTTAGATGCCATTAACATACATCTTTATTTTTTAATGCATGTTTTCAATTTTATTGCTTTATTTAAGAAGCAAAATAAAAAGAAGAGAGAAGCAAAACAAAAATATTACTTAGGCAGCATAAAACAAGGGTTTGTTTTTTTTTTTTTTTTTTTTAAAGTCGGCCTCACCATCTGTTTTTCTGCTTGGTAAATCGGTTTGCAGAACAACATCAGAAACCATTTTGACTTACTGGCTTAATGAACTTCAATCTAACATTGAACATAGTGCTTAAATCACTGCAAGAATATTGACAATTCAGCACACTACACTAAGGAGTTGGACAATGTTTGCCGCTTCCTCTACAGAGCCATCTTGTGGCATAAAGAAGGTAACATCTGAAAATACTCAAATATTGGTGGTCACAACCAACAGTAGTACCTCTCTTCCCCCCGCCCTCGCACACCCTCCAAATTAAAAATTACCTCATGTATAGTGAGCAGATAATTGAGGATAGCCTGCAATTCATCTTCTTTTACTCCATAGTCCTTTAAAAACAATCAAGTTTTAACTATCATCTTTCACGTACAAAAGTACTGTTCCCAAAAGAGCATTATTACAAGCCATGGTTATATACAGAGCAAATCCCACAACATAAATTTGTTTTCACTTGGTACTATAATAGCTTCATAGATGGAAGGTGGCTTTTTCCCTGCCCAAAAAATACCCACTGAATGTTATAAAAGTACACTAAGACAACACCAATACAGGCATAAAAATAGGCTACATGGTAACATAGTACCTGATATTGTTAGAGTAGCACATGTTAATTGATACAAATAATCTGAAGTGAGAGCTTCCTATTAACAGAAGAATTAAATTAAAGATTCAAAAGTAGACCTGGATGTCTAATTATAAGCCTGTTAGCTATGCCTATAGCTGAGTTTGCTTCTTATTTTGCGCTACAGAATCCTATCTTCAGTTGCTATCAACTTTTCAGAAATTTAAATCATCTATGGCATCTATGTCATGAATATGCTTGAAGGTCTTTTTCTAAGAACAGGATAAGGGAAGTGAAATGCATACTTCTTCATTTCTATGGCTTTTACTTTTTAAAGCAAGTCTCTTATTTCCCAAGAAGATTGTGCACCACTGTGTATAAATAGAAAATTTGCAGAAGAATCAACCTTTTATGATGGACACGTTTTTTACTGTCCTTGTGAAACTCTATCCAAAACTGTCCAAGTTATAAATCTCTGACAGAAATTAAAAAAAAAAATTATGAAGCAAACACTTCATGAAAGTCTTTTAGAGTTTGATAGCTAAATTGTCCCTTATTGCAGAACATCCAATATAAAGAAAG
>NW_009649717.1:2614347-2636061 GCF_000708025.1 Charadrius vociferus
ATACTACTGGGGCTAAGGGCAGCAGCACAGAGAGCACACTGTTCCCTTAGCAACGCAGAGGTAGAGGGGAAAAGGGAGCAAGATTCAAACACAGAAAGGAGTCTACAGAAGGGAGAGAAGACAGAGATCAGAGCTTACAACTGGAAAGGGTTAAGAAGAGTCTGTAAGCAGTAGAACTGCCGAATTTCAATATTCCCCTCATGTCTAGCAAACAGCAGTGAAACTTATTGATAGAGTCTTGCTTGTCTTCCTCTGTTCCACTGTCTCACAGAATATAATGTCAAATGGTGCTCTTTAGTCTTTAAGCACCACTTCTGATGTCAAAAACAAAATATGGAATCAAATACTTATTTCCACAGTAGTAAAAATTTCTAACTTAACTTAAAAGCTCCTTTTTTTTTAAATAATAATACCTTAAAAGGAAAAAAAAAATGCATCTTTAGCATTCCTGTCTTTGCCAAGAGCCACAACAAAAAGATGCACCTTACATGGTATTTCTATTTATTTAATTGTTTACAAAATTTAACATGTTTGGAAAAAAATGCTATATGAAAGTTCATTTCTTTATGAAAGGAAACTTAGATATCCTATCATTATTTAAAGTTATCCTACCTTCATCACTAGCTGTTTAATGAACATCAACAAGAATGCTCGCAGAGATAAAATCTCTTTTTGAGTAGGCCGTGGCCCGTCTACAAAAAAAAAAAGAAAAGTAGATATATAAAATGCAAAGTAACAGTTGTTATTAGCATAGTATGCATTTTCACATAAAAAATAAATAAGAGGCATTTTCTGGTTGAAGAGGGCACAACTCTAAGGAAAGTTACCTTTCCTCCACTTCAGACTACAAAATGCCCAACCAGTGAGGTTCTACTAAGGCTTTTATTAAATAGTTTTCTAAACCCCTCTAAATTCTTTTCATGATTTCACCACTTCCTTGAAGTGTCTATGAACCAACTTCATGCAAGGAATAAGACCAATAGGAGAACTTTATGGCAGAATTTCCACATTTCAAATTTTTGCAGTTTACTATTGTTTTTTTAAGTTCTTCTGCTAAAACTCAAAGGAAGAACTACATGCAGTTATTACACATCGGCTATATACAGAACAAAAATCAATCTTAGAATGCTACATGTAAAGATTACCTTGAAAGCCAAAGACTTAATTTGTTAACTCAAAGTCAAAAGGACTTGCTTCTGCCATTCCTGTGTAAAGCAGACTTTCACTGACACATTTTAAATACTCAAACACTGAGTAGTTCCCAGGAGAGGCAAGGTTAAAAAAACAGGTGCAACCAAATGTCAAAGGCAAGGAAAAGCTTTCATACAGAAAGCAAATGAACTGTTGCAAATACATTTCTAGGGATAGCTTGCTCACACAGTTCTTACAATCTTAATCATCAGGGAAAAGCAAATCAACTAGCAAACGTAAGCCATCATACAAGTCTGGTTTTATACAGTATAGGCCCACAGGCATATTTGGCTTAAGAATAGTTATTTTCACTACAGACCAGTCTAGTAAAAATAAGCCACTAAACTGTATTAATAAGACTATCCAACACATACACTTGCCTCAGGCTCAATAAATCGGTTCAGAAACTAATAAAGTAAATCCATGACTACACTAAAAAGAAAGGCAAAAACACACATGCTTTACTCCTTACAGGATGCAAAATACTACAAAATAATCTTTGCAAGGCTCTAACAGGAAGAGTTCACCATTTTGAGAAGTTAGTGGCAGGAAGTTGGACCGTAGCACTAAGGAGCACTCACTCCCAGTACATCTAGCTCTCACCACCTGCTTCTCTGTCTGAAATTCCAGAGCCTTTCTTCATTACAGCAGAGACTAGAGATATAAGTTATTCTCTCTTTGCCAAGGCTGTTTGCCCAACTCCATAAAACACAGAACAACAATTAGAAAAGTAAAGCCGTACTTTCAAAACCCATTAATTCCCTTATCTGTGCCAGTTCCATCTGTGTGTGTTTATATTATGCTGGTGCACATTTCACTTCTCCCAGTTCCTTGACAGTACTGGATTTCTGAGTCGAGCACCTATTCCCATTGCTTTTTTCTTAGGATCAGTATTCTTGTTCTGTGTCAATCACAAGTACTAAACACACCTGTTCTAAACTTCTTATTGCTTCTTTTGCCATGAGTTCACTGTCTGAATTAAGCACGCTTTAAGCAGTTTTCCAACAAGTTCAGATCCCCAGATAGACTCAATATGCCTGTTTTCAGCTATACTGCTATTATCAATAGATCTTACAAGCACTTAAAAGTCTGTCCAGTGCTTGAAGGAGCTCCATAAAAAGACCACATTCCCAGGCAGAGCTCTACACTTTCAAAACCCTAACATTTCTCTGACCAGTTCTATCTAGTATTAATTCATGTAGGTCTTTGGTGACAGAGGATATGACTTCTGAAGAAAGTTTCCATTAGTTTCTGAAGAAAAGCTTTCAGTAATATCCTATGGACAAAAGCACACTGGTCGAACTGTAACAGTGAACCCATCACATTAAAATAAAATTCTTTCTGGAATATTTACAGTTCTATTCTATACATTGTACACAACACTTTTTTTAAAACAAACATCAGCTTGTGAGAGTAGAAATGAATACATACCCATGCCCTTGGGAGTTATACCACTGCGATCCTGAGGATTCACCACCCAGTAATAATACTTTAAGGTATGCATGACCAAAAGAACTGTCCCAACCCGACGGATTGCACCGTATATGTTAACAGTGCCAATGAACTCAGTAGATAGGTAAGTGTACAGGATCAGCTGAACCTAAAACACCCAATCAGGAGATAAAAAAAATCATTACAGCAACATTGCAGCACATCAGACAACTGCATTCTTAAATTTTCATTTATTAAAATATGTTAAATTAATAGACTTTCTCTGCACAGCTTAGTCACAAAGCTCTTAAAACCCTTGCAAACTGACGAAAAAAATAATTTTCTTTCCAAAACTCCAGAGCGGGGTGGTTTTTTTTAAGCTGGTCCACGCTCACAGGAGCATGAAAGCATAGTATTCACACAATCACAGATAGCTGAGATTGGAAGGCACCTCTGGAGATCACATAGTCCAACCTCTCTGTTCAGAAGAGGGTCACACATGAAGCATTATAGAAAGGTGCATATTCATTATAGGCTTAATTATTTACATATCTTCTTTCCCTTTTTCTTCTGAGAAACAATGACTTAAATAATACTTAATAATTTAATTTAGCTATAGGTTGAATGATTGTTTTACGACCTCAACAGTAGCATTGTTAGTGCTGCCTCAGTTCTTGAAATGCAAAACAAACCCTTATGGAGGGAATCAAAAAAATTGGTAAGAAGGTTTCAAGGAGAACCAACTGGAAAGTTTCCATCCAAGCTGTTCACTCTCAGAGAACACAGATTCACCAAAACAAATGTACTCCGCAGGGAATATGTCAATTTAAACAAAGACTTCAAATCTGACTCCCAGGATAATTTCTTTTAAAAATTTCTGGGTTTTTGCCAACTAACCCATCCAAAATTACTGCTCAATCTACAACACTGACTGGGTCAAGGACACCAGAAGTCACTTCTAACTCTGCTCTGTACAACGCTGCAGGTTTCCAGACTCCCTCAAAACCTTGGGAGTCTGCAAAACTTGACAGCTACATGCAGAAAAGCAGAGTCTGAAAACAGTTTCTCTACGATTTCTGCTGGGGAGCCATGACCTATAAGTAATTGGAGTCCAGGCTTAGTCTCAACACTCCCAAATTGATACATCGTAAGATACCTTATTCATAAGAATAAACAATTTTACCTGTGCTGGGATATGAATCCATATTGCTGGATTAAGGAGAACATGATCACACAGCTGCTTCAGCAAGGGCACCCCATTGTGTAAATTGCTCAGGTATTTCGAAAAGGCAAGGCAAAGTTCTAGTACAGCTCGGGTAACATGGGCTTTGGAAGACTGTAAAAGAAGATCTGCTTAAGGAAGAGCCCTGCAACAGTTTTAGAAAAGTATTTTTTAAAAAAAAACCCAACATTAATGTAAGACATCAAGAAGATTTACTTTACCTTTTCTAGGCTATATCCTATCACAAGGAAGCCCTTACAGGAAAGCATCTGTTCTTGCATAGCAATGGAGTTCTTCAACAACTCCATGATGAAAGTCAATAAAGTAGAACTGAAATACAAAATGTTTTAGTAAAGAAAAATGTTTTAAAGAGCAACAATAAGACAGAAAGTATTTCCAAATTAACACCTCCAGCACACAGCCCAGAGATGCATTTGATGTTATGTAAACATTCAGATCAGAATTTTTAAAACAAAAAGCAAGACTAAATTTTGAAAGCTCTAACTTCTTGATCTTAATTAATGCATTTCTAACTTGAAATTCTGGATTCTGAGCTAACCCCACAATAGCAAAATTCTTCTGAAAACACATTCTTGAAGAAAGGCAACAGTTAAGTGTGTACTTCCCTCTGCTTCGTATTTCACTTACAAACTTCTGCGAGATCAGTAACAAATGCCATTCTACTTCCTACTGCTTTCAGACGAGCAGATATTGGAAATATTTTTCTAGACACAGCTTTACCATTGGTTCAAGCTAATTCAACTCTGCTGCTGCCAGAATGAATGTTCACGCCCCTCTCCTCGTGTCACAGCACAACGAATCGAATTGAGACCTCAGCCAGCTGAAAACCGCTCTGTTGCTGGGCCAGTTTGCAACTGAATCAAATTCCTGACTCATCACACAGACTCCCAGGTCTGAGCCAGCTCAAGAGAAGCCCAGGAATGTACAAATGGGCTGAAGGAGCACTGTGATCACCCCTTCTTAGCAACAATATGAATGTAGATCATCTTTAAACAGTCAGGAAACTACAATAGCAATGAAAGAGAGCAAACTACAAAAGGATTCTAAAAAACAATTCCTTTGCTATTAATACTACTCTTTAACTTAGAAGCTCCACCATTTTCTCTGCCTGGATGTTCAGAAGTTGGACTGTGTTGAAACAAGACCTGAAACCAGAGGAAAAGCCTGGCAGTAACACTTGAACACTGAACAACAGAAGGTCTGAGGGTAAAAAAAAAAAAAAAAAAAAAATATATTCCAAGGAATAGCTTCATGTAGCTGAAAAATTCATCCGACCTGGAGTTTCTCTTGAAGCCTTCCTCAGTGGATCTTCTCCATGACAGGAATAAGCTCAAGAGAACTGTCTGTAATTCTGCTACACAAAAAAATTGTGAAGTGGAAATGTTCTGATTCTATGTGAACGTTCATAGAAAATTTGGTACAAATAAACACTTCACTTCGAGGTCCTGCCTGTAACAAGGCCACCTTTTTGTTCTTAGATGTAATTCATCGTTGAACAAGACAATTTAAGCCAATATGCGACTTAATAAAGCAAGAGGTAATTTCCTTTACTTAAAAAGAAACAAAGAACAGAACACAATAAATACATGCACTCACCAAACAGTTGTGTCAACGTGATCCGATGAATATTGCCTATAGTCTAACTGTGCAAAAAGAGGGAAAAGTACCTGCACTCCTCCAATGGAGTGCAGGGCACTTTGGATAGAATGCGTTAAGACTGCCTTCACATCCTGGCAAAGAAGAATAAAGAAATATTGAAATCTCCTTCAGAAACTGTTAAAAAGCTTGTGAGAAACAGTTTGAAAATACTTCAATATAAAAATTGTACTATTTCCAAATAAAAAGAAACGGTGAGAAGTACAAACTAGCTGCCACAGCCATACTAAGTGCCCAGTCTGGCTGACCTAGTGCTTTAGATACAGTCTAAAGTGTAGATCATCAGATGAATATCCAGGAGGTGGCTTGCAAACTCTAAAAGCAGTCTTTAGTAATGGAGAAACTCTAAAACAGAACACATGAAAAGTTCCTGACAAAGTAAAAGATTAAGGCGTTCAAAGCATAAGGAAGAAAAGGGTATCACACCAACAGGGCAAAGGACAGGACATAGGCAATACCTGAAGGGGAGTGAACATATGTCAGAAATAAGGAAGAAACATTTTTTTAAAACACTAGTATTTTTTTAGGTTGTAACTTCAATAAAATAAACTTCTTTCTTAGGAGTGGATGTAGCACCAGGGACAACCAAAAAACCCCAACCTATCAGCAGTTCCCTATCTTGTCCAAATCCCTATAAAACTCAATTTCTAGGTTTTCAAACAGAAACCATTTGCGTCTTCCAAATCTATGAAACTGTTGAAATACCTGCAGCATGAGGGCATGTGGTGAATGAACAAAAATAGAAGGGTTATCCTTAGGGGATGACTCTAGACACAGCTGTGCATCTGTAGCCCTTGGATTGTACATAAAAGCAATAGCACTGGACAGTTTGCCATCATATAGCAACAATTTGTGATGTTCATCAAGGAAGAGATCACTTTCTGCCTTGAACTTGAATGTTCCCTGGATTGGGGAGCAGGGTTAAGGAAGGAAAAAAGAAAAAAAAAAAAATAGGTTACACGTCCTGAGAATACAGTTCAGAACACAACTATCGCCAAAACATGACTAAAACATTGCTTCTTCAATCTAGCAATATTTCAGAAAGAAGGGGTCTCAGAAAAACATTGAATCAAAGTATACTTTACAGAGTTAGAACTGCAGATTTTTTTTTTTGTCCCCTGAATTGCCAAAATGGCAGGTAACGTAAAAGAAACATTAGCTAGAGAACAGAATGACAGTCAGCAATGTTCACTCAGAAGGAACTAATAATTGAGGAGCAGATAGAATAGGAACCATCTTTTTTAGCATATGTTTGTACAGCTGCTAGGGAATAACACTCTTCAATTAGTGCCCCTCAGGCTATGACAAAACAAATAATAAATCACTGCAACAAAACTAATCCTCAGCACTAAGTTCACACATTAAAAAAAAAATGACTAGCAGAATCAACTATAAAGCTACATTTCTAAAACAAATACATTATTCTTGATCTAAAGTTTTCAGCCTCAATGAAAAAGTGAACCTAGCCAGAGATAACAGTGGTGTTCTCCCTCTCCCAATCATCAACATGGAAATTTTGAGAAGCAAACAGGAACACAAATTTATTTTTATAAGAAATTAAATAATTGAATGAATGCTTACTTGTAGTTTGTGAGGTGATACATAGGCTTATAGAAGAAACATGGAAGAGTTTAACAAAAAGATTACACAGTGAGAACATTTTTAGAATGACATAGAGGTGTCACAACATTCCAAACACCCACCATAAAGAGCCTTATCAGAATTAAACTTTGGAAAATTTACAGTCAATTCTAAGATACCTTATATCCCAGACCAAGCTGATAAATGGCAAAGATCTGAGCAGCATTGAGAGCCTCACTAAAAAGGTAAACGGATGTCATTTGCCCACAAAACACTCGATTGGCATCTGCTGTTTCTGAAGAACCCAGGAAACATTTGTCAAATGTCTGAAAATGAAACAGAACCCAGTAACAGGGTTTAATGTGCAAATTATGTAAAGAATATACATATTATCAGGGAGTATTATTTATACATAAACAAGCATTTTTCTCAGCAGAAACGAATTTTAAGTTCTGAGATGTATAAAAGCAGAATTTACTCCTCTACCAAGAAGTTATTAGTTTTATTTCAATGTTTTTAAAAGTGCATAAAATGGGGGAGGTTTATTAATAAAATGGCAAATCCACTAAGATGATCAACTCTAGATATTAGCATGCAGAGTTTACTTACATCACTGGTGTTGACAAACCATGTTATTTCTCCATAAGATGCCAGCTCCCCATTCACATAACATCGAAGTTCACTATTCTTCCAGCGGTTATAGATGTGCACTATAGTAACCATATACCACTAAATGATAAGAAAACAATTTATACAATTCTATGTAAACTTAAAATAGCTTAAGCATTAAAATGGGGCATAGTAGAACAAATTCAACTATTTATGTGAATTAAGATTGAAAGATTTATTTTAAGTCAAAAAGATTAAGTCATTAGTGAGTTTTCTCACGTAGCTATGTTAAAGGATAATATGCTGGATTTTCCACAAAAAGTAGATGCAGAAGCTTAAAAGATACTTATGGCATAGAACTCAAAAAATCTTCATGGCAATGCTGAACGAAATTTACACTGAAACCACTGTGTAAATAAGTTTTAAGTTGGGTTACTCGTAGCATGATGGACTACTGCAAATGTTGTCATTCCAAAAAGCGAGGATGGCTCCAGACTAAAGACTTTCAAAGGCTGTGCATGTCAAATTACCACAAACAGAATCCATATTTACAGCAAGGGATTACTGATAAGAAATTCCTGAGGAGGCCTGTTCTCCCACAGAACATTTACACCAGTTGCTCCAGAAACATTAGCAGAATATTTAATTGAAAAAGGAATCATTTTCAACACAGTACAATACTACTTAATAGGCAATTATTGAACATCAATAATGAAATCAACTCATATTTTAATTCTTCCATTTAAAAAGATACATAAAATAAAGCACCAAATGCAAGGAGTCTACTTTCTGGACAACCTGAATGAAAATAAAGTATAACATTCTTTCAAGAATTAATCTGTTGTTCTCCCACATGTAAGAAGACCAAACTCCTATTAATGGTTCTACCTTGATTAGGAAAAGAAAATGTGGGTGAGTAATCAAGCTTTCTTAAAATAACACTGCATTTGTCCACATTGAGTAAGTAATGACACAAAGGGGAGACTGAGCAAAACCCTTTTAGAAAAGAAGAGAATGTCTGGAGGGGGGAGAAAACAGAGTATAAACAGAGAAGGAAAAAAATCACAAGCCTTGTAACTTTCAAGCTGAGTGTATGCCCTAAGAGTTCTCAGAGAACTCACACAAGTCTCACAAATTCATAAAACTTCTGGTAACCTGCATTTTCTAGCTCGCTCTCATACATTTCATAAGTAAAATTAAAAAGAAATAAGAATTCAGGACACAAATCTGTTTTGCTCATTCCAGTGCAAAGTAAGACTTCTTATACAGAAAGACAAGCCTAATCAATAGTTAAAACACTCCCCCTGGGCTAAATTTTTAAGTGCATGAAACCTGTTTGAAAGATTTTATTATTTTTACTCACCTTTTGTGGCTTGAAATCAAATTTTACACAATGCTGGAATCCTTTTCCCTTTGATTTTATGGACGTTACAATCAAGCAGCCTCCAACAAAGTGAGCAGAATAACCAAGTCCTTTGTTTGTTCGAAAACTAAGAAATTAGAACAAAATTAGCACATATGCACATGGAAGCTGAAATCATTGAATACTTAATAGAAATTCAACGTCAGACATACGGTTTTACATAATACTCACCAATATAAGTAAGGCTTATCCTTATCCACATTTATATTATTTACAGGATCCATTCTTAGCCAAGTGTGGAAAGTAAACCCATTCTGGTATGGCCACTTGGCTATAGGAGGTAAGGCAATAGCCTAAAGAAAGCAAAAAGTTGTTCATGTAGAAAGATCAACATCGCAATAGCAAGACTATACAGCGTTAAGATATACACTACAAATACATACTGATATACAGTATATATACACTACAAATGCATACACTGCAAATGTGTACAATTTATATATTTAAAACTATTATAATTATTAAAATATTATAATTAAAATTACTTTTATGTATTTTATATATTAAAAAAAAAATCTGACCTAACTTCTGTGTTTTTTGTACTCTGTTGTTAAAATATTTAATTAAACTAAGTATTTAAAACCCAGTCTTTATATCTCAGAGATGATTATGAATAGTAATCTACACTTCAAAAATTAACTGCTTTAGTGGAAGCCTTACAACATAAAAACTGCTCAAAATGCAAATTTAAGTTGGTTTGGTTTTGTGGTAACCTGACAGAATAATCAGATTTATAAACGTATTTCCACATAGTGTTGGTATTCGGGAAAATAACTGATTATGAAAAGAAGCTGGCCACAAAAAGAGAATCATACATGTTTCACTTAACAGACTCTTTTCTCTCTTGAAACTCATGGCTATGTAGCCTTCCAGTTAAGAAATGTCCTTAAAAGAAAGGTATTACAAACCCCACCAGCCTAAATCTTCACATCAAACACTGTGTTCATGTTAGTTCAAATTAGTTATCAACTGTGTGGCAGGGCCCTTTGTTTCAAACAGCTGGGTTATATTGTGTGGGGTTTTTTGTTTGGTTGGGGATTTTTTTAACATTACTATTACCTTTCCACTGTTTTGCTGCACAGATTTGCAATACACACTTCAACTAAGACTGCCGTAACCTCTGATCAAAGATGCTGTCCAGATGATCAATACCAATGAACAAAAAAAAACATCAAAGAACTTGAGTGTCGCCAGACTCCTTATTATGCTCCCACGCTCCATGCAGCTATCCCTGTCCAAACAAAATACTATAAATCCTTCTCCACACCAGCTAACTAATCAGTCTGCATGTCTTTGAGCCCAACTTTTGGGAACTGGTAGCACTATCATTTGGTTTAACTCACAATGGATCTTGGAGTAATTATATTAAATAATTTCTAAGACTTCTTAATTTAAAAATATATAAGAACATTCGCATTAAGGTTACCAAGACACCCCAATATCACATATGGTTCAAGCATTCAACACAATTATTAGAAGTTAAATACAAAGCCAGTACATCAATAGCCAAAAGGAACAAAAACGTCTTGTCTATTGCCAAGTTCTGTTGCATGTGATAAACGTATAACTGCAAAAGCATTTTTCTAGTAGAGTGCATTTTTCAATCTCAAGGTTTCATTTCAAAAAAATTCATTATGTCATCAAGTTGGTGAAATTTAATCTTAAGCCACTGAGGCAGAAAGGCAATGGGTTTATGTGAAGAAAACCGGAAAGAGGCATCTGATAAATCTTATTCAAATCTTATTCTGAATTAAGCATGAAATTTTGAACACACTATTTCATCCTATGATTTTAGGAGAAAAAGGGTTGATATACTTAAAATTCCTACAGAAGATTCTGCACAGCATTTTCCAACTACCTATTTAGTTTCAAACTCTTTTTCAGGTGAACACCACAGAACTTGAAAATTAATCAGTCACCTGAACAATTACAAAAAGACTAATCACTGTTAAATTTAATCCTCTCAGTATTATTCAACCTTCACATGTCTAGGATCCATGTTTTCTCAGAGAATTCTTATAAGCAATATGTGTGGCATTCCTCAGGGGTCGCTACTGGGACCTGTACTGTTCAATATCTTTGCCGGCGACATGGACAGTGGGGTCAGGTGCACCCTCAGCAAGTTTGCCGATGATACCAAGCTGTTTGGTGAGGTAGACTCACTGAAGGGGAGGGATGCCATCCAGAGGGACCTGGACAGGCTAGAGAGGTGGGCCCAGGCCAACCTCACGAAGTTCAACAACTGGGTCGGGGCAATCCCAAGCACAAATACAGGCTGGGGGGGAATGGCTGGAGAGCAGCCCTGAGGAGAAGGACCTGGGTGTGCTGATTGATGAGAAGCTCAACATGAGCCAGCAATGTGCAATTGCAGCCCAGAAGGCCAACCGTATCCTGGGCTGCATCAAAAGAAGTGTGGCCAGCAGGTCAAGGGAGGTGATTCTGCCCCTCTACTCCACTCTTGTGAGACTCCACCTGAAGTACTGCATCAAGCTCTGGAGTCCCCAACATAAGAAGGACATGGACCTGTTGGAGCACGTCCAGAGGAGGGCCACGAGGACGATCAGAGGGCTGCAGCACCTCTCCTATGAGGAGAGCCTGAGAGAGTTGGGGCTGTTCAGCCTGGAGAAGAGAAGGCTCTGGGGAGAGCGGCCTTCTAGTACCTAAAGGGGGCCTACAGGAGAACTGGAGAAGGACTTTTTACTAGGTCATGTAGTGACAGGACGAGGGGGAATGGCTTTAAACTGGAAGAGGGCAGGTTTAGATTAAGCATTAGGAAGACATTTTTCACTTTGAGGGTGGTAAGGCACTGGAACAGGTTGCCCAGAGAGGTTGTTGAGGCCCCATCCCCGGAGGTGTCCAAGGCCAGGCTGGACGTGGCCTTGGGCAACCTGGTCTAGTGGGAGGTGTCCCTGCCTATGACAGTGGGGTTGGAACTCGATGATCTTCAAGGTCCCTTCCAACCTAAACCATTCTATGATTCTATTATTTGAATTAACAAATGGTGCAAGTACGGCCACTTCTAATTCGATGCTGTGGTTTCACTAGCAAAGGTTTCTAGATGTAACACTATTGTGTTGGCATGGCAAGGCTTTGGTAATGGGGGGCCTATTGTGGTGGCTTCTGTGAGAAGATGCCAGAAACTTCCCCCACATTCGATATAGCTAGCTCCAAGATGGACGTGCCTCTGGCCAAAGCTGAGCCAATCATCAACAGTGATAGTGCCTCTGTGATAACATATTTAAGTTGGGGGGGGAAACTGCTGCACAACAGCACAGCTGATGGAAGACAGGAGTGAGAATACATGAGAGAACAACTCTGCAGACACCAAAGTCAGTGAAGAAGGAGAGGGAGAAGGTGTTCCAGGCACCAGAGCAGAGACTCCCTGGCAGCCCGTAGGGAAGACCATGGTGAGGCAGGCCCTCCCCCTGCAGCGCATGGAGGTCCACAGTGGAGCAGATATCCACCTGCAGCCCATTAAGGACCCCACGCACGTGCAGGTGGATACACCTGAAGGAGGCTATGACCCCATGGGAAGCCTGCGCTGGAGCAGACTCCTGGCAGGACCTGTGACCTGTGGAGAGGAGCCCATGTGGGAGCAGATTTGCTGGCAGGACTCGTCACCCTGCAGGGGAACCACGCTGGAGCAGCCTGTTCCTGAAGGACTGCATCCTGTGGAAAGGCCCCACGCTGGAGCAGTTTGTGAAAAAACTGTAGCCCGTGGGAAAGGCCCACTTTGGAGAAGTTCGTGGAGGACTGTCTCCCATGGGAGAGACCCTACACTGGAACAGGGGAAGAGTGTGAGGAGGAAGGATCAGCAAAGAGAACGTGTGAGGAACTGACTGCAAGTCCCATTATTCCCTGTTCCCCTGTGCCGCTCGAGGGAAGGAGGCAGAGAAATCGGGAATGAAGTTCAGCCCAGGAAAAAGGGAGGGGTTGGGGGAACATGTTTTAAGATTTGGTTTTATTTCCCATTATCCTACTCTGATTTGATTGGTAATAAATTAAATTTCCTTAAGTCAAGTCTGTTCTGCTTATGACAGTAACTGGTGAGTGATCTCCCTGTCCTTATCTCAACCCTCAAGTCTTTTGTTATATTTTCTCTCCCCTGTCCATCTGAGGAGAGGGAGTGATAGAGCGGCTTGGTGGGCACTTGGTGTCCAGCCAAAGTCAATCCACCACAAAACCACTCTCATGCATACTGGACACTAACACAAGCACCACTCCCATAGAAACATGGGAGTGAGAAGCAGGCAGATTCTCCCTGCAACAAGATTTAACTGAATCAGTCTGAAAAAAAAAAAAAAAGCCTCATTTATATCAGTTCTTTATGTAATAGTATTTGTCCTTCTATGGTGATAAAGCACATTTATTATAAGCATGATTTATTTAGGCATAATGTAGGTGTCAGGCAGAGAAAAAAACCTGGTTAAAACTCTAAGTCTATGACAATGACAGATGAGGCAAAAGAACATCATGAATGAAAATAACCAATGGCTGTAATAGAACAACAAACAAACAAACAAAGAGACTTAAAATATCTACATACTGCAGCACTTTTCCCTGGAAAGTTGAAGAAGGCATCAGGTCCATACTTCTGAGGCATGTGTTTTAACACAGACAGTAACTTCCCAGCATGTGGTGGCTGACAAAGAGAATTATTACACTTGTAAACAAATAAAACACACCTATAAGGAAGAAAAGACTATACACACAAAAAATGAATTTTGACACATCTTAAAGCTTTGCACATGGTTGATTAATACTCTGCTAAGACACTTAGCACTTTCAATAAACAACATTAACAGAGTCATGGATACCCTCACACAATAAGCAGTAGGTGCACTGAAACACAATTAATTGCATAACTAAATTGAGGACTTAAAGGCCAGAGCCACTTTTAATCCAGCATAAACTAAACTGACTCTGAATGTTGGCTCCTCCCTCTACCTGTTTCATTTCCATCAGAGCTACCGTTTGTGTGGATTTGCAGTCAGCCAAAGAAAATTAACTGATCCAGATAGAAACTAATTTAGGAAAAACAAATGCAAACCAATTTTCAGTAAAAGCAGTTTTGGACCTTGGCTGTGTGAAACCTGTGCCAGCACAAGGGAGATGGGGAATACTTAGGAAAAGGGAGAGGGAATATCAGCAGACAGGACTATTTTCATCAGGACTACATTTATACACTAGATTAAAGCATCTTTGGTTACATATATCCCTTCATATAAATCCATAGAGAATGATTCACGTCTCAAGGGCAGTTTGGGGCACCTAAATTGACTGCTCAGTTAGTGTGAATATTTAACACATCCCCACCACCACCCTAATTCTGCATTGATTTTGTTGTAACACTCAGCAAGCAACTATGAACTCCAAATCAAGTATATGAGCTCACAACAAAAGTACAGCAACTATGGGCCACAGTAACAGAACAATTTTGTGTCTTCTTTTACCATTTCATAACTTTCCAGTAGATCTATTTTTAAACTACGATTTTACACTTCTGATCTTTTCCTGAAAGTGCCGCGTTTCCCTCCCTTGTAAGCAGCCACCCTCCGAAAACTAAGCATTGCATGATCTGTTCCAAGTATTTCAAATGTACCAAAACTATAGTCAGATAAACAATGTTTCATGAATCTGAATTAAACTTGAGGAGGAAACACCAAGAACTGCTTAGATGTCCTCAGCACTATAGAATTCAACTAGGTGATTTGTGTTGTAGCCAAATACTTTGTATCTTTACAGCACTGCTGATTTTAAGATTTATGGAGTTGCGCAACGCCTTAGCAATACAACTGTGGCGTTTTTCTCTTCCTTTCCCCTCTATATTTAGCCTTTAATAAAGAAAGGAAATTAAATGCAAATAGCAGAGAGACAGGAAATGAAAAAGTTAATGTTACAGAGACAACTTTAATTCATCTATGGTTAAATATACTCTGTATGTTCAATAATGAAGTTTAAACCCTCTATTAAAGTTTAGAGTATTTTTGTTTGCGCAAGTTAAGATCTCCAAAGTTATTTATTTCAAAGGGTCTTTTAAAATTTGCTATATTATTTGTGCACAGTGGCTTCTATATTGAATACATTTTTTTAGTTTGAAGTCGACAGAGACATTGTGCTACCTTTTCTCTACACCAGGCAGGGAATTTAGAGATAACAGGAGCTGAATTAAAATTCAAAGCAGGTAAAACAACTGTTAAAATAGTTCCCACTTCCAGCAAAATAACAATTTTGTGTTAAAGAAAACTTTCTCTGGTGGTGACTACAACATATATATTTTTACTTTAGGGAAGGAGGTTCTCAAGAGTAAAAGGAGACCCTCTTCTTCCTTTCTAGTACACGTTGGAACAGGAGAAAACACATGATATGATTTTTCAGCTGGAGCTTACTTCCTTCATTTCAATTTCTGACACAAATTCTCTCTTCCCTCACTAGATAAACTTTTTCAATCTTCAGGTAAAGAAGAACAATGTGAAAATAGGAGCACACTGAACTGCCTACGTAAACATTTTTTTATTATTTCTCCCTTTTGTCTTCTAAAAAATTTTAACCCTTTTTGCTTCAATTTCACATAACTGGAATCACAAAAATAAAAACATGTGCATAAAAACACTTGCTTAGAATCACCGTATTATTTCCAGGTGTTCAAAAAAGACCAATCCAGTCCATAGATCCAGGAGGAGATTTAATTTCACTACTGTTCTATTCTCTGTATTTTAATTGCTTGCAAGTAAAAAGATTCATTGATATAATCTGTATTTCTTGGCACATTTAAAATTTGTTTATTGTAAGGGTTATCAAACAGCCATTTAACTTGTGAACATTAGGAAAAATATAAGCAACACTACAAATATGGTTTCAGTTTGTGTTGTCATTTACCCATCTCCCTTTTTCTCCTTGAAGCTTGCTGAAGAATAACTTTAGCTCTCGAACTGTCAAGTTATAGCTAGCCAACACACCCAGCATATCCACTAAGAGATCTGAAAAGGAAAAGAACAGCAATATAATTTCTTAATAAAATGCAATGTCACATTTCTATCACGTAATAAACGTTTCCATGAGATTTTATATAAAAGGAACACAGTTTGAGCCATACGCTGGGTGAAACCTTACCTGCAATCATGTTGTCAGCTCTATCAATCCTCTTGAGCACTTGTTCTACGAGGCCCACTTCTGTGCATGCTTGTAGATTGCGTATACTTTTCTTCAAGATTGCTGTAAACATGCTCCACACCTCAGCCTGGCAGGTGACATCACACTTGTCCAGCAAGTCAACCATGCAGGTGATGCCCTCTCCTTCTTGGATGATAAAGTTCATTTCCAAGTCAAACTGGCCCCCAACAAGCTTTCAGACAAAAGATTAAAAAAACTTTAAGACAATTGTATCAAAGTACCATTCCATGTTTAAAGTTACTCATTCTGCAAGAGGAAAGCTACCAAAGACATAAGCTAAAAAGCCCATAATGAGGCCAAGATCAATATAGCAAGGCTTACTCTTCCCCTGCTTCAAGTTCTGTCAAGTAACTTCAATAAAGGTGTTAAGGTGTCACCTATTATCAGACAATTGGTGCAGAAGAACATTTGGGTAGTTTAAGACACAGATGTCCTGAGCTGCTCCACACAGCTGAAAAGTGAAGAGTCCAAGCAAGCGTTCCAACACGTGAGAAGCAAGTCAGCTAAGCTACCTTAAATGGCCTGGAGTGGTCCTAAAAGCTTTCCTTCACATGTGCTTAACACTTCTTAAATAAGAGGGCAATTCTGGCCAAAAAGAGCTGCTGCACATCAGAAATAGTGCCACTTAAATACACTTAAGAGTCATTCCTGAGATACTGAATAAAGCTGGTGAAGTATTAACTGCCAGTTTCATTAGTAGCCACAGGTAGCAAAAGGAAGTAAAGGCTTGCTATATTTGCATAAATGTGAAACAGCAGCACTGTTTGAAGCCTTTAACTATGCTTTGGGTAAGGCACTTAAATCCTGTAATATTTCAGGTCTCCTAGATGCAGGCTTTGTTTGAACATACACTGAGTAACTAACCACATATGCGCGTGCCAAGGAGGTGGACGGAGGGAAGGAAATAACCTACTTCATTCTCATTTGTGTACTCAATAAATAAAAATTCCAGTTGAAGGAAAGATGGATTGTACTAACTTAACTTCTCTACCCCAATTCCCCCCCTCCACTTTTTAAACTTCTTTAGAACGGTATTAAACTTAATGCTTGCCTTGCTTGCCAAAATACCCATTATATACCAGCATACAAATAGGAATTCAGATAGGACCGACTCAAATGATCAAAATAGACTCACAATCAAAAGTATTTCAGCTCTTTCTCACTTCTACAAGTTTGTCAAATAAAAGACATTATTTCTGTCCGACATGGTGTTCCTTTCATAGGCCTTGACCATTAACAACTTCAGTACTGTCACTTGCCAAAGTCATACCATGTCAAAACTGCCCCAAAATACATATACTAACTTGCTTCCGTATTAGCTCCAACAGCTTCTCTCAGCTAGTCAGGATCTGAAGATAAACCTACCCAACGGAACAGAATATACACTCTTCATTAACTACTGAAATTATCATACGTTTTTCTCAAGTGTCTAAATCTTGTCACTTTGCAGAAGCAATCTTTGGTCCTCTGGGCATAAATCAGTAATGCCAAACACCACAAGAAGCAGAGAAAGTTACTGCTTTTATGATAGAATAGACAATGTCACATGGCAACAATTTCTAAACAGTAATTTACACTTTTCCATTTTCTCCCCTCTCAGTCATGAAAAATAATTATGCAATTTACTATTGGATGCTTCCTTAATATCTAGGGAAACCGCAGGAACTGAATGGGGAGACTTGAATTATATTCCCATCTTCTCTATATCAACTCACACTGTCAACTCAAACAAATCTATCAAGTCATTACCATTCTCCAAGCCTCAGTTTTCCCCTTCCGTAAGATGGAGCAGAGGCCTACCTCAAGAAAGCTCTGTAAGGTAGAATTCAAGGGAGAACGCTGAGCAGAATGGATTAACACGGAATTACTGCAAAACAAATGCAAAGAAAAAAGCATACACCCCTAAAAAAACCCCTAAACAAAACATTTGAAAACAAAAAATACATAATCAATGTTACACTTTATTTTACACTGTATTTATCATGTTCTACAAAACTGAGTTATTCCTCAAGAAGCCACTGTCTTTCTCACCATCAAGGTAAGAAATAAAGAAAATACTGCATTCCATGTACTGACAGAATAGCTGAAGATTACACTCTAGCCACAAAACACCTGCTAATTCTTAACAAGAAATTCATCTCTTTATGCATTTGGTTTTAACTATCAGCAAACCATCAATTACCACACCAAAACCATATACAGCAACTAGAGGTGACCTTACCTTCACCCTATAGTCTACACCACCGATCTTTCATTTTTGGCTAGATACACTATTATCAGTAACCACCCATCCAGGAAGCTGTCAAATTAGGTTTCCAATCTAATCTGCAAACATAAGCATTTCAGCAAGTACATTCTAGAAATAATATGCTATGGTAGAAATAATTACCATTTTAACATTTCCTTTAGGGAAGTGAGGACAAAAAAACTGACAGAGAAAGCAATATACCAAAGGCACAGTGCAGTTGATGTACTATATGTATGCATACCCATTAGATACACATAAGCACACACACACCCCACAGTATTTCATATTAACCCTTTCTAATGGTGATTTGAAACTGATCAACCTTCAAAACACAAATTTGTTTCCAATGACAGGGATCATAATCCAGGTCCATGCATTGGCTAGTTATTATCTGAGCTGCAGTAATGGCTGTGCACAGCAAAATGTAATCTTCCCAAATGTCACAGTAAGTTATGAATATCTGAGCAGCTTAATGCACCTTACTAGCCATGAAGTGTGAGAATGTAATCTTATTACCTTTTTTATGGTTGTATTTTTTTGAATAATGTAGCCTTTGAACTGATGTATAGTCTTTCCTTGCACTTTAGCATGATTTGGTCTCCTATGTCGCACAGTACATTTTTCAAAATTCTCCAGTTCAACGTATTTTAAGTCCTACGCTGAGCTGCATAAACAATCTTTATAGCAACCTACAGGGTGGCATAACGTTTTCCTTCTTTGGCATGTAAGTACAAGCTTACAGGAATGGTGTCAAAGTGCAGTATTCAAAGTATTCAAATACATCCTCACAAATTTTACATTTTGCCAGTTATATTTACCTTCAAAAAATATATAAACTAAACCAATAGCTCAAGCATTTTGGTAAAGTGTTTCCTACATTTAGCTGATTGACAACAGGGAGAACACTTTACAGCAATTTTTAACTACACACTCGGAGCGTGTGATTATTTTTCCCCTTAGAGAACCAAACTAATGAGAAATCAACATAATAGCATTAATTTTAAGTATAAAATAGCACTACATCACTTCTAAATAGGAACAAAAAGCCAATTTAAACACACAAAGCCTGTCTTTGCAATGTAACTTCCATGTAACATAAAATGGAGAAGTGATCCAAGATAGAGATGGTGCATTCTTTGGGTGAGCAAGTACCAAACTACAGTACGCAGAAAATAGCTCAGACTCAACACAGTCAAGCTCCACTTTCCTGAGAGATCACGATCTAGATTATGAATCTAATTTAGAATCATTTCTCCCAGTGGCAGATGGAAAATATTTCATAAGCTTGTAAGAAAACGTGAGGAAAAGTATTTCAACGAACTGTAACAGAAAAAAAGAGAAACCAAGTCCAAGACCACAATCAGCGTTTCTCCTGGAAAAGCCAAATTGGCTATACTTGGGCAAACCACAGGGCTGGATCTGCACAGTTTTAGGTCAAACCTCCAAAAAAGACTTCAATTCTACAGAGCTTCCTCATCCTTCCAGTTACTAGATAACCTACACATCAAGACAAACACACTTGTTTTGTTCCCTAAAGCCAGGGTGAAAGAACTATTAACCAAGCAAACTGTGACCTCCCTTTTCCTCAAGATGTTGATCTTGTAATCTCAGAATTGTTTCTTTAGTATGTCCAGAAAAAGAAGTATGGACAATGCCTATCCAGTGGAAAATGCCTACCCCATGAAAAAATATACAAATGCAGTCAAATAGGCCAATTCTATCTCAGTGGAAATTTTAAAAGTTTATGTTTATTAAGAACCTGCAAAGCTGTGTGTACAAAGCTGATAACTGCCCAAAATCTTCTATTGATAAAAGTAAGGTACTCACATATGATAAAGATCAAGAAAAATGTGCTGAAGCTAAACCAGTTGCCACTTCAACAATTAAAGGTTTGAAATACACCATACATTTTACCTCTGTTCACAAAATAGCTACGTTATCCAAAATGGTCCTGTTCTTACTGCAATTGTACATCATGTCAGTCAACCCAAGGTTAAAAAAAACCAACCAAACAAACAAAAAAAAAAAACACCATGTTTTTCATCCCTTGATGCTGAAATCTGAATGCGGCTTCTGGAGAACGCAAACAAAATGGATTTATTTTAGCCATTATGCTAAATATTATTTATGCATAATATTCTTTGCCTACATTTCCTCTTGCCTTCCACTAAAGTCATAACCCACATCCTGGACTCCATACCTTTTCATGGATTCAAAAGCTCAAAACAAATGCACTGATCGTCAAAAATACATGCCAAAGATTTGGGAAGTATAAAAACTAAAATGTCTTTTATGATCCCAAGCCAGTCAAATCGTCCGAGGGCACACAATAAACACTAAAAGTCTACACCATGGTATGCATCCTGGGTGGGATAAAAATGTGGTTCTGATTTGGAAAGGCCTCTACAGATCAGAAGAAGAAAAAGTTGGGAAAAAATAATAACTTGTACATACCAATCTGAAGCAATCTATTCTCTGCCCCTCACCCTCCACTTTTCCATGCAGTCTTTCCCATCACTAACACAACACTTGAAGGTGAGAACATATTAAAATACGCATCCTAAGAGGAGATTTGGTAGAAAAGCCTGTTGATAGTTTGGATAAGTGTATCAAATAGTGACACTAGCATGAATGTCAAGTCAGTGAAATCATGACAAACAGGGCTCAGGCCCAGAGAGGTTATAGGGAGGCAAGAACGGCATAGAAAAAGCCTGGATGTCAACCTTTTTTTCTTCAATCAATATATCAACCATAATGCAACCAGAAAAATTAGACAAAGCACAAAGAACTGTGGGAAGACCCACTCGTGAATGGCAAGGTCATAACCTTCCAGCAAGATGCAGATGATTTAAAGCCATTTGCTACCTTAGCAATAGCTCAAAGTTTATAGTAACATGAGACCATGAATATGCAAGTGACCAGTGACTCTTTCAGAAAGGAAAGATTCTACTCCAGCTTCTTCCATAAGCATCCTCTTTAACCTTGCTCTAACTTTGGTTTTTCTTTCTTCCATTAAAAAAAGAAAAAACAAAACAAAAACAAACACAAACCATCACCCGAGAAACCAAAAACAATCAGACAAAGAGAAAACAGGTATTTCTAGAGCAGAAGCCCACAAACTTTTCCTCCTGGTATCTCAGGCTTGAAGTAACCATTCCC
>NW_009649717.1:2636086-2676141 GCF_000708025.1 Charadrius vociferus
ATAGTAAGTACTCATCTCCCCCACTTGCTAAGGGAAAAAGGATGGTAAAAAAAGAGAGAAATGAAAAAAAAGTACATTTTGTTCTTAATTAGCTGCTTTTGCTCCTGTTGCCAAGTTCCTAACAAAGCCTACACCTTCATTTACCTGCCAAATAAGAAAGGTCAGTTTTAAACCAGACATATCAATAGTGGCATTGCACAACAACATTGCACCCACTTTAACCTTGATGATTTCGTATGATGCTGCTCAATACTGTTATCAACCATGATCAAAGCTGGATCGTTCAGGAAAAGTCATTCCCATTGCTTCCTTTCATAGTCATGTAACATGAATGTTCTCTATTAAAATAAAATTTCTCTAAGTCCGTCTCTCATTTGGAAAACTGCCTAAAAGTAAATTTCACAAGCACCCACAAGGTGTTAAGAGTCTACTACTGCCACCTAATGTTGCATTTGAAACCGTTAGCCCCGCATTACACATTTTTAGTGTCTCAGCACAGATAATTCTCTTCTTCCCTAAGACAGCTTTATAACAGCAGCTTATACCTCATGCTCTGTCACAACAAAGAAAGCGGTATCTTCAGGAAATGAGACTGGATAAGATTTCAAATTAACAGAAAAGTTTACATTTAAGTATTGGTTTATACAAAACCAGTGTTTCTTCAACTTTGCAATTGCTAAGTACAGAAAGCACACAATTTACACAGGAAAGAGTAGCAAATATCTCTTATCCACTTAATCTGAGACACAAGACTGTTCATTAAGACATTTCTTTAATGAAGCACTGAGCTATGTCTATGTATACATTTAAATGACTTTCTCAGTCAAAAGAACAACTGTAAAGCAAAATTATTGTCCAGGTAGGTACAATACATCTGAAGCAGCCTTGTGGTGCTGACATTTACCTAAGGGCTTCTCCTCAACAGAAGGGGAAAAAAAACCCACCCAGTTTTAAAAGATAATTATGCTGTAATCAATGATGCTGTATTTACCCTAGCAAATAATCTAGTACTTTCACGCTACTTGCAAGCTTTTTTACATCAAATTAGTTCACTAACACAGTTGTTCAGTTTGTAGTGTTGAAGCCCCAGTGCAAGCAGAGCAATGTGAGGAAGAATTAGTTCTACACAACGCTTTTAAACAGAGAGGCAGAGGGAGCTGCACTATGAATTTCAAATTTTGTATATTTTGGGGTTTAATCTACTTTTTTAAAAGCTTTTAGATATTTTTTTAAAGAATGTACCAAAAAATGAAATTCAATCCTTATCTTATAAAGAGAACAATCCCAATTTTAAGCCAAATGATTAGCAAAGTTAAATTTTATCCCACAAAAACAATTAGAAAAGACCAAAATCTTCTACATTTATTTATGTCAGTTTGGTATCCATTAAAATAATTATTTCAGTACAAACAGTTCAAACTAAAAACTAATACCACACTCAAACTCAAAACAGTTACAGCACTCCACACCATCCACACACAGCGCTTCTGCCTTCCCTTCTGGAAGTTCAACAACAGATTCCAACAATGAAAGACATAGAAAAGTCCAATATTAGGAATTTTACCCTCCTTTGAATCTTTCTCAAGAGGTGGGGCAGCTGATATAAAAGAAGGATTGCCAAGAACATGATGAAAAACACGAGTACTAGGCGTCCAGGGAACCACACTCTGACCCAGGCCAAACAGTGGACATACCCAGCAAACCTGCAGGCCACTGGACAAGTTCAGAGAAGAAAACAGGAGATACCATAAAACTGATTCTCTACAAGCTTTTGTCTGAAGCATGACACTGAGCGTGGAGGCCCTTTGCTCCTAAGGAGGCCATGCGACTATAAGCTTTATTTCAAATCCCTGGAGAAACAAAGGACTATCAAGTTGATTTTTTGCAAATCAAACAATTCCAAGACAAAATTTCACCACATTCCAAAGAGTGACTAAAAGCGTATTTACAAAACCTGGCATTCTTCCAAGTTCCACATATATTACAGATCTCAACAGATATTAACATAGATATAGACTATATCTAAATCCAGCTGCAATTTGTATCTATCCAGCATCCATATTAATAGCATTGAATTCTGATTTTGTTTTAATTAACTTTTTTTTAGCGTACCTTAACCTGTGATACCATTTAAGACATACTAGAAAGTTATGACTCCAAGAGATGGCTTAATAATATGCAAATTTGTAGTTCCATACAGGAAATGAAATATCCTAAATCTTTACATCACATCAGATTCATATGTGCATTGAAAGCAAATAAATCATTTAAACCATGATACAGAGAACCTTTTAAAATTTGCATTTATCTACAGTAAATACTGCCATGTTCTTTAATAGCTTCCTAGTGCAATCTTAGCAAACTAATGATTTATGGTTTTGACATTTTAAAAAACAGAAATCTGTCATTTTATGACATCTAGTAGAAAGCCAGCTCGAGTTACATTACTCTGAATTTAAACTCAAACACATGAAACACACATAGCAAAGCACTGTACCATACTGTCCAATTCATTATCCCAGTACTTCCCTCCTTAGCTACACTTCTAAAAGTTACCTAACATTTTCGTTTAAATTTACAAGAATATTAAAAATCGTGTTTTTTTCAGGATCCAGACAAGTGTAACTTCATCAAGCACATAACTTTTTTCAAGCCTGGAAATACCACCCATCAACAAACAGAAACAATCTGCTATACGCTGAGAGAAACAGACTAACCATACCTCAGTCACCAAGCTGCACTGGTCTGCATCCTGTCCTATCCTAATCCTTCCCCTCAAGGAAGGAGACCAAAAGATAACATTTCTAATATATGAATCAACAAGTCCAGAGTGGGGAACGAACCATAGAGTCAGGATGACTTTACAGAGAATGTCTTGCTTGCACCTACCTCCATCAGTCAGGACATTCACACTGTATGCCACAGGCAGAAGCAAATTCACTCTACCCATAGGCCAAATCAGAAAAAAAGAAAACCCAACTATACAACACCAACACCACGCCTGAGCAAATATAACTATAAATTTACATATACTTAAAATAGGAGCCCACACAGAAGTTAGACAAGTAGGTTAAAATGAGTAAAGTCGACTGACTCCCACAAAGTCTTCTCTTGCAATGACTAGCAAAACAAAAAATTTCAAGTCTAATAATACATTTAGATACTCCTAAAAAAAAAAAACAAAACACCACTTATCTGAAACAATTTGCCTAGGCTTTCTTACCACTAAATTACTTTTCTAACCTGCTTAGTATTCAGCATCTGAAAAACTAACAGCTAGCTTTTTTTTTAAATTATTTCAATGTAAAAAATTACCAAAGATATCTGCTCTCTTTCAATCAAAGTGATGTGCAAAGACAATAATAATAATTCGATATGCATTTTAAGATGCTTCCTTTAAATATTTAGTTTTACTAATGACTCAAATAATTAATTATTGAATTTATTTCAATTTGACAAGGAAACCACAGGCGTGGTAAACCCCTTCAAATTATAAAGAAACAATTACAATAAACATGTTCTAAACAATTACACAATTATTCTTATGTAAATCAAATATACTGAGAAGGAATACTTCTGAAAATACATAAACCCACAACGGTTAGTAATGTACAATAATATATTATATTTGACCTTCTGAAAATTGCAGCTTCCTAAGCTAGGAAAACTAGAAAAAACGTGAAGTAAATAATTCTCAAAAAGTCTCTTAGTGCATCCAAAGTGAGGTACATGCACCCCACGGAGTGTGCAAGACAATCTGGGGTGCAGAAAGAAAATATTTTTTGTATCATTACTAAATGAAATGCAAAAATTAAAAAGTTTTTATTTTATCTTTATCTCAACCTTTTTTATTTCTGTTTTTGAACAGTTCATAATGTGCATAATATACTAATACAGCAGTACCTGTATAGAGTTTATAAATAAATAGTTATGTATCTATTGGAGGTGCATGCTCAAAATTTTTTTACTGATTGGGTGTGCAATCAAAAAGGTTTGAAGACCACTTCCCTAGATGCTAGAGAACAGACAAGATATTCCAGTATTCTTCTACAGAAACAACACATCCATCTGTTATTTTACAGTAGGTTGGGGGGCGGGGAAGGGGGCAGAAGACACCACTCTATAGAATCATAAGTTTGCATCCTGCAAGTGTTATTCAAGCAATTCTTCACATAACTTTATAACTTTTGACTTAAATTGCATACCCACTTTGTAATACTTTCAGAGTACATTGTTAAAAAAACTGTGTAAAAATTGAATTCTAGGAGTAAAACAAGGTTTATTCTAGGAAACATGTTTGAAAGTGTTTTGCCAGCTTGTAGAGACTATCGGATAACAGCTACAAGGGAGAAAGGCAAAAGGAACAAAGGAAATCATAGAAGAGGAACAAAACAGAACATGTTCCAAACATGGAATTGTATAGGAATAGCAAAGAATCGCCTTACAAGAGGAATAAAATGAAGCTCAAAAAGCCAAGAAAGAATACAAGATGAAGTGAGTAATCAGTTTACTTATAAAGCTCTGGCAGGTTTTATCAGATTTAGCAGCCGTAATGTTAAGTATTTCCTCTCCTACTGAAAGTCACAGACCTCATACAGCTCATGCTAGAAGCAAATGTGTGCCAGCTCCTCAACTGCCATCACATTTCATAGCTCAGCAGATTAATTGCAGAGAATTTCAGCACAACTAAAGGCACCGGGTTACAAATTCCAACAGAAAGCAAGAACCAGCACATCTGTTTCTGTCATTTCTGACCTGCCTCGATCCAGAACAGCTGGAAAACAACACACTTGCCTTCTAAGAACCGGCAGAGATTGCTGCCACAGCTAAGGCAGAGACAGTTAAAAGTTTGGATGTAAGAAATACTAAATGACATGCTACAGGAAACATAACACTTAGCTTTCCCTGTTGCCATTTTTTAAATTTTCTATAGCTGTGATCAACATGGGAGAACCATGCAGATGATCCTGGCTAGAATAGAAGGGTGCCTAGAATAAGTAACAGCCCTTCATTTATTCTTACCAAGAAATGATTACATGAGTAGTATGACATCCACACTACTCACAGGGACAAGAGCGAAAGCAATGATCAAACCCACTACAGTCACAACTATGTAAAGACGACTTCCATCCACCTGGGCTTTTATAACAGCAAGACAGCCATTGCTAAACTGACAATTTCTAATACCTACATCAGAAGAAAAATGTGCCTTTGTGAGAACAGGTACATCAGTAAAGCCTCCACAACTAACCCACTACTTTTCTTTCTTTCAATTCCCACAAAGCAATACTGAAAGCAAGGACAGAAACATGACTCTGCCACTTAACATTTGTTTACAAGTGGCTTACATTTCTATGTTTGCAAAAACATTTTAAAGCTTCCTCCCCAGCCCTAATTTGCCACAAGACTGTTTTCTGTTTGGTTGTGTTTTTTTTCCCCTAGTACAGAAGCTACTACTATTACTCTAAGGCTCTACCCCACCTTGATTCACCTCTGTCCCTTTTCTCAGCATGTAGGCAATGACTGAACAGAAATTGTCTGCAAGGAATAGTTACAAACAGTAAAGGAGAGGAAAAAAAAAAAACACACAAAGAAACAAACAAGACAAAGACTACTAGTGTTGCACATGTTATCATTATCACCTACAAATATACCCTCCTGTTTATAATGTCCCCATTCTTCTCCTGTTAAGTGCTTCTCCTAATAAATGCCAGTTGTTCTCTTGATCACCCTGTATGACAACTCTTTTACCCCTTGGCTTTTTCCATTTCTGTAAAAAACAACATAATTCTGACTTAGCTATACAATATATGTCTATACTATTAGTTAAGTAGCTCTACCCATCCCATTCACACCACAGTTTCCCAATTCCTCTAGAAAAGCCACTTCCTACATCAGCCAGCGTGCAAATTACTTATACGATATGCCATATGCACTGAGGGGGCTTATGTTATGACCAAGCTCATTTAAATTGTTGACCAGAGCTGCAATTGAAATTAGACCAATAAAGACCAAAGCATCCTCAATTAATACAATTGCAAACTATGTTCTGTTTGATTTTTCTTTTTTTATTTTGCAATCAAGCGCTACCAACAGCAACTGTCAGATATTCTTCAGAAAACCTGGCAAGACCCTCCCACTCCCCCGTGCCAGACTGCAGTTTAGACTGGAAGAAAGCAACAACTGATAGACAAAAGGGTTTTGAATTACAGACTGAAGCAAGCATTTAGCCAGTAAAGCCAGCACTTGCTAAAGCTTGGCCTCTGATATTTTAACCTTAAAAAGGATTTTTTTAAACACCAAATTCAACAGATTTGCCAAAAATTCCGACAAAAATCACAGGCACTAATGGAGTTCTCAACATTCCTTATTCAACACCGTCACGTCATGTATTCGGATATCTAAGGCAAAAAGGTGTGTGCTGGAATTACTACACTCATAAGGATTTAAGAACTTAGAAGGATGCTTAAACACCTTCCCCACACACAAATCTGTGAATCAAAACGAAATTATTATCCATGAGTGATAATACACATAACCTGAAAAAGGCTACATCTAACTAATGTAGGAATATGTGAAATGGTATTTCTTAGAATACTCTTCTCTCTGTGAAAAGTGTGATTAACTGAATAATAAATCTTGCTTCAGTGAGACAGTGAAGTAAAGAGCATCTGCTGCTATGAAAAGCTACTCAACTTGAACACAAATAAAGTATCATTATAAAAGGAGAGGTTAATGCCATCAAAACAAAGAATGGTATCACCTTTTTAGCAAAATCTTCTATTTCATTCCATATTCAAATTATTTTCACCATTTTCTTTTGTGTTAACAGCCATTGTAGTCCTACATAATTTCCTTCAAATTCTGTAAGTAGTAAAACCCCACAATAATAAAATCACAAGTAACCATCTTCCTAGTTTCTTGAAATCTGTCCCTCCTACAAAAATTATATTTATTTACTAAAACAAGTTTCAAAGTAAACGTGTAACATCTATCTTAGTCACGGATTCTGATACTGCAGGGATAAGTACAGAATTTATACATTAAAAACCCTTTGGAAATGATAGAGGACTTCAATATTTTCCATCTAAACAAACAAATAGAAAAATATCTCCAGCTTATAAGTAAACAATTTTGATTTAAATCCTAAACCTGGAGATTCAGTGAAGCCTCTAACAGAGGAGCTATTTAGTTTTCTTTCCTTCTACCGGCACATTATCTCTAGAAGTAGTTTTGCCAACAAAATTCAGTGCTATGAAGAATCACAGATGCATTCCTCAATGTTTATCAAATCAAGCTCTGCGTAACAATATTTCCTGTGGCTTTCCACACATGTAAATATTTACTTATGAGAGAAAGCGATTTCCCAGTACAGTAAGAGAAAAAGTAATTACCACAAAGATCATGAAAGAAGAAACAAGTTTCAAGACAGTAACCTGATAACAGTATAAACTGTGGTCTCTTAGGTGTAAAGCCAAACACTGGCATGAGTATCTCACTGCAAATATCAGATTGTCTTGAAATTCATGAATACTTGTGGGGAGGAGGGTTAAAAAAAAAGAAAGGAAAAAAAGCCCACTAGAACAAAAGCCTTTAATCTTAAAATTTCCTTTTCCTTTCAATCAGTCTACACATTACCTTTTGTTCCAGCGTAACTTTGGAGAACAAAGCCAAAAGAGCACTACTATCTACCATCTGCCCTAGGAAAAACATTGGTGTGTCTGCATAGCTCACCATAATTTTCCAAGTAGAAAGACAACTTTAAAGTGGTAGCTGCAACTTCATGAGATTAAATTACCATTAAAGTTATACCAGCTTTATCTATACCGTAAACTTTAGCGTTTGGGTTGTTTCGGGGGGTTTTTTGGTCAAAGATTAAGACATATGGCACTGTTCCAAAACTCCACAGTTGTTATAGTGTGCACATTCTGTGTAAGGCATATCCCAATCCACTAGCTTCTTTCACCCCACACATTTCATCCAACTTAAAGCACATTGCTCTACTCCCCTTAATTCTGCAACAAACTATACAGCTCACAATATTTGATGTTTCTCCACTCTTCAGTTTCTGCACAAAAAGTATATGTTAAAAAAAATAAGTCATTTGATCAGCACTATTTCTGTTGCAGTTTTGTATTTCAGAGAATTCTTCCCAGAGCCAAGACAAATGCAAAAAGAAGTTCCCTGAAACTTACAATTCCACAATCTTTTCCCATCGCTTTGGAAAAAACAATTACAGGGAGGCAAAAAACATTGTTAACTGGAATCGATACCATCAATGCCACATTTTCTGCTGCTCATCGTTGACTGAACTATGAACTTGTCCAAGGTAACAGCCCTGTCCTCCTGCCATGTAACCCAGGAGACACCTGAGGACTCTACAGCTCTTAGTTGTGAAAGAGTTGCAACGCATGCACTGAAACTGCACTCCTTAGAACTTCCAAACACCCAGGGCAACCAGCCACTCTGAAACCCAGAGTTCAGAGCTGCAGATTGCCTGGGCTCAGTCTCTCACAGAAGGGAACAAAAAGCTCTGCAAAAAAAAAAAAAAAAAAAAAAACGCAAAAATTTCTATGCCTGTAAGTCACTAGTGATCCATCAGATAAGCTGGCACAAAATCACAGAAGTATTTGATTTCAGTGGTAACCCTGTCAGATTGTCATCACACATTTTTTTCTAAACGGAAACATTTCTTTTTGTCAGAAAAGTCAATTCATCAATGGCCTGCTTCATTATAAAATTCTGAAGTGAAACAGTGCAAATAACTCATAAAAGACTGTTGCATGTTTATAGCTTGATTTCTATACTTTAAAAAGTGGAAGAATCCACAGAATCTACTACTAAAAAAGAAAGTTAGAATTGATATAGCAGAAATCAACTATTGGAAGCAATCAATCTTTTTTCAAGCTACACAATATCCTGTTTTAGGGAGGTATTACCAAAAGCACTTTTTTTTTTTTTTTAGAAAGTAAGGATGGTTTAAAATGGTTAAAAACAAAGCTATAAACTTGAGATTCTGCACACAAAATAAACTCAAGTAAAAGTACTGCTATGCAGCTCTGCTGCCTGTGCTAGTTCTTCCTACAAGTGACCAGCTCAAGGTTCGATTTATGCAGTTGAACTGTAATGCAACAGCAACCTGAGTAACTGAAAAAATTATCACTTTGTACTGGAAAGATTTAAAAAGGGGAATTATCAAATTCTAAGTAATGTTCTCTTCCCACCTCTTTTTTAATTAACCAATAATGGTAAGAAGCTTCAACCCGTATCCAAATTCCTCTAAAACTTTAAGCAGAAGGTATATGTGCCATTGCATTTCAAAGTTCTATTGCCGATAGCACATTTCATTACATAGTCGCTCTTATTCTTTTCCTAATGTCTTACAACTTTCATAGTGTTTCAAGATGGTATCAGTTTATTAACTGCAAATAAGATAAATAAAAGGAGGTATCAAAGAACTATTAGTAAAGTGTCACATGTGGTCAAATCCACAAATTTTTTTTTTTTTTTCTTTTTAAAAAGTACTGTACCAGCAGGCAGGAATACAGATTGCAGAAAATAAGTTCAAAGAAGCAAACATGAACCCGATTCATTTACACACTGTTAGAGTGTTAGGGAAAACTACAAGGTCTTTAAATGGGTTTCCTACCAAAAAAAAAGAGTCAGTTTAGTTTATATACATGACACAATCAGGATGTAGTACATGAAAAACAGATATTGCTAGCATACTATGAACCTCTTTACTTCATATTCATGTTTGTTTTCCTCCATTATAATAATTTATTTACAGTTTATCATGAAAATAGTAGACTCCAGCAGAAAGCACACTCATTCCTAATTCACGTATTTGTTAAAAGTCACAGTCACTCACGTCTCCTAACATCAGTTAAAGTCAGAAAATTCAGCCATTTGATTTTCTTTACATTTTAAACTGATGAAAAACATTATCTAATTGGTAGTTGAAAGATCCTCAATCACTTATTCTACACCTGCTTACCTTGATCCCTCCAAAAACTAAACAGGCTTGACACATAGGTCAGATGCCTTCTCTGCTTGTCAAAAAAGAGACAATTAAAGCTGACTGCCGAGTACCGGCATTGTGGTAGAATTGAAGGTTAGCTGCTGTTTCAAGGGGTAATAAAATACTAAATTCCAGGATACTGCCTTCAAAAGTTATTTACTTTTAGTAAAATAATAACTGGTTTTAAGCAGTCGGTTTAGAAAAGAATAATCATTTGTTCTAACTAGGATAACACTGTTTCACAACTGGTGAAAACTGTTAGGACTGTATACACCAAAATCTTTGGTGTATACTTTCATCTCAACTACAACATTATATGCATTGTTTCTTTCATATGTTTGAATCATGGAAAAAAGCAGTTCTTAGTGTAAAGCAAAACCCACGCAGGTACTGCAGAAATCTTTTCAGTGTATAGTAGTTATCTTAATGTACAATGAACAGTAAACGCCAATTAGGTATTTACATTCCCACGAAACTTAAGACTTCGTGTCTTAAGTTTTATTTTTAACAAATTTTAAACTTCTATCATCAGTTCAGTAACTGGTGATTTATCTAGACATTCTGTTTATTGTATATGCAACCACAAGTTTACATACAGGAAGCTTTTTCCTTGTTTGTTTTACATTTTTCTGTCTTTTTTCCATTTGCATGGAAACGTCCACACAAACAATCCGGTCTAAATAGCATTGCATTTTAAGTTGTGTGAGATTCCAAGCTGTAAAAAAATTATTTCCTCAGAAATAAAACTGCTGTCTTTTTAGAATTATTATTGCAAGATCTCTGACTCCCTTTACACTCTCCTATCAGAATGAAAATACTGGTTCCTGGGGAACTGCACTTAAACTTAATTCTCTGAAAATGTACTTTCTTGGAATTGTTCAAGATGAGATTTGTACTCTTTGAGAAATACCAGTATCTGATGGGAGATGAGTTTTTCTGGACCATGAAACAAAAATACTTTTTTCGGAATAAAACCAGTTCTTATAAACATCATTTTTAAGAATGTCAAAGTGGTTTAGGTTAAAAATTTGTGGTTTTATCACAAGTTGTAGGCCTGCATCCTCCCCACTCATACTGGCTCTACTTCCAGCTGTGCTATTTTTTTTCCCTACCCCAACCAAACAATCCCTACACCAACACAACAATCTCCAGGAATTCTTTCATAGTCTAACTTGCACAGCTTGCTACAAATAAAAGTTAAAGTAATTCCATAACAAAGTATTTTTTATTTGACAAATTAGAAGTATAAAGATAGACAAGAGCAATGAGGTGGTAGACAGGAAAACATGCAAAGAAGTGAAGGAGAAAACAACAACAAACCTGAAGACACAAAGAACAAGGAACCATATTTAAGGAAGAATAAGTAGAATGAGAATTACAGACTTTCATCTCAGTGAAACAGCACATGGAGAAGACTAAATCCGAAAGCAAATTCCCTAGGTTCCTCAGAAAGAAGGAAAGTTTGCAGGACGCAAAGGGTTTCAAGGGAGCAATGCTGGAGTCTGAAGAGGAGAAACTAAGACTGCTTTTCTGAAGAATTATCTTCTTTTTGTACCTCTTCCTGGTTTCCTCTTCTGCGTACACTGGTACTTACTACTCGTAGCTTCATTCGTTTTCAGCAGAAGACCCCTTTGTATAGGCTTCTTTGCTCACTGTGAAGTAGGGTTAGGAAACCAATTGTTCTTACCAATCCTTTTCATCCTTAAATTGTATCTGATCTAAAAATACCACTCATTCACATACACAATCACTCCAACACAGATGATTCAGCATCGATACACAAATGACAGAATTTCTTCTTTCACCATCAATATTATCATCAAGTTGAAGACAGCCAAAAAGATTTTCAGAATCCTCCTTGCTCATCTCTCTTAGCCTCCAGTGACTACTATGCAGCGCATCATCTTGGACTGTAATTTGGCATCATTCTAAACTCTGTCCCACTCACTTCAGCATATCCAGAACACGTCCAAATCGTTCTGTTCTAGATGAAGTTAAACATTCAAAAGTGATACCTTTTAATTCCATTTTCCCAAAGGAAATTCAGCCAGAACTTTACATTTTTCTTTTTTTTTTTTTTCCCCTTAAAAAAAAAGAAGAAACCCTGCTTTTCAGTTGGTACTTGTCGTTAGTTTCCTCTATGTACAGTGCTGCATGCACTTCTGGTTTTGCCTCCATTTTCTGTCAAGGTGCTTTTCTCAAGCACTTTAGTGTCTTCTGTGCTGTTCTAATACTGCTTTCAGCAGTCACTTATAAAACAGAACATACAGGCAATCATAACTCAAGTTTCTTATATGGTTAAAGCTATAGTCATTTGAAAAGAAAAAAAAAAAAAAGAGGGGGGGGGGAAGAAAAAAGCCTATAAAACACATAAAAGAAACATTGATCATAGCATCATTCATAGAATTTGGAAGAGAAAAGAAGTTTCCAGAGGAAATAGATTTTCCTCTGTTCTCTTGGTCTGATCTAATTGGAGCAGCCTGCACAAAGACAATCTTTGTACAAAATCAATCTTTGAATACCTCTGTTAGACCAACTCATCAAGTTTAAAGCTGTCCTCATTTTCAGAGGCCCATAATCTCTCCTAATAATACTTAGCAGATACTTTCTTTGAGTGTTGTCTTAGCTTACCTAATTATAACAGTGTTGCTAGTCGCTTCATTCCAGTTTTCATACAAACAACTTTTGTTTTCATACCCATCTGTCAATATTGGTAACTTCTTCCTTGGGAGTTCACTTATGTCACTTGTGTCCCCTTCCAGATCTCCCCCTACACTTCCCCAGACCATTCAGGTTACTACTCTCCAAAATACCAATAAGAATAGCCTGAGACAGAATGTAAAAAAAACACATATTGTGCTGCAGCCTGCTATAAGTATTTCTGCAACCTTACTTCAGAAAGAAGACGTTTTACTCTAATCTCTTCCTCTTATTTTGCAATTTTTCTCCCCATCTTGCATCTGCAATTACATAGTACAGTCTTGACAAACAGCACTTGAGCTTCTAACACTGTGAGTCCAGCTCCAAGAAAGAATATCCTCCCTGCCTTAGTTAATAAAAGTTTAACATTTCTTCCAAGGCCCACTGTTCCATGTTGCTTGTTACAGACTGTCTGCATAAGTCAAAGGGAAAACATAAACAAATCAGAATAATGAAACCTCCACAGAGAGATATTATAGAACAGAACACACTAGTGTGGATCAGTAGTAAAATGTTTTCTATAAAGAAAACTCATAAATCTTTGAGAAAAACAGAAGGAAATAAAGCAGCACAGAAAGGATAGATGTCTAAAAACTTGTTTTATCCTTTGGTTATTTAGAAACTCATTTTTAAGAAAAAAATTAAGTGGTCATCTATAATTTGTGCAAACTAGCATCAAATCAATCTTCCCAAAGATTAGCAGGGAATATCAAGACTGGTTTTATGAACACTTCAAAACAGTATAGTAATAGGCATTTTGTATACTAATTCAAGATATTTTTGGTTGGTTTTTTGTTCTTTTTCTTTCTCTTAGAAAGACAGCAATGCTCACCACTGCATCCTTACTCCTAAGTCAGAACTATGCACGGATCTGCTGCTACACAAAACCAAGACTGATGAGCACCATCTCATGGGCATTCCAGGTAACAGATTTTTCATACAAAAAAAAAAAAAAAAAGAACTTAGTGAATTCTCCAGTATATGGCTATCTTCCAAAATAAATACATTGAAACTGAATGATACACAAGCATAATTTCAAAAGTTTCAGATGCTTAGATGTGAAAACATGGCACAAGTTAAGGACTTCTCTAAAAATTAGTCACTGCAAATATATTTGACAGGAACGTTGTCACATCCACACAGAAAGAATTTAAAAAGTATTTAGACACTTAAAATAAGTATTTATAAGTAGTTACGTAAATACAATTAACTTCACTCTCATCCCAAAGAATCCACTTTCTCGCACAGGGACTCTAAAATAAGTTTTTAAAAAATAAAATAACAGCAGTACCAATAGAACTCTATTTTCCCTTTTAAGCCAGTACATAATTCAAAAAATAATTTTAAAAGCATAACTGCATACTTGTATGTTTTCAACTTTACAATAGTCAATGAGATTCTAACAAATTGTTTACATCCACTCCTGCAGATTCTAGGATGACTAAAACATGACTCCTTAAAAATAGTCTTATGGACCATATTGCTTCAAGTACTTGACATTTGACAATACAGTTCCTCTGTGACCTGAAATTTTACCCAGTAATAGTAATACACCAGTGAGAACATCCCCTTTCACTTGTCTAGTAGTTCAGGTTACAAAGATACTCCTGTTGTAGCACAAAACATGTTGATCTTTCTTCAGTTAATTGAAAAGTTTAATACCACATAAATTTATGGACAACTAACCTCATCAAGCACATTTCTGATAACTAAAGGTTTGTTCATTATGGTTTCTGTAACATTTATTGGTAAAATATCTTGTAACAGTCAGTCACAGTTAAACTAGTTTTACTCCTTTGAGTGCTAGCTATCAGCAGCCCTGCACATCAAATGAAACTTTGCTTACTGCTTTTTATTTATTGGATACCAGTAGCAAACAAAAAACTCAAACCAAAACAAAAGATTAATTACAGCATTTTAAGCATCACTGCAGAAATGAAATTAGAGTGAATGCAGATTCTGCCAGCACATACAAAGCTACTCCTGGTAAAGTACTCCACTACAAAAATTAGATTGTTAATTTTAGAGCAACACCATTTTTTGAGAGATATAAAGCATCGTTGCATCCCTCCCTGCCCTGAACACAACCTAATCTATCTTTGGGAAAGGCATTAATTAGAACAGCGCGGTCTGCACTTGAAAGAGGAGGCCACAACTCTCCAACCAGACACTGCATTGTGTCACTTGCCTGTACCACCTTTGCAATCATTTCACAGCAGCTGAGGGTCAAACCAGATCTAATATTTCAGATGCAGATCAGAATGACTCTGTGTAATCCTTCTGCGCAAACCCTACAATGTTTCCTTGGCTTCCTTCCAAAACTCACTACAGTGATCTCCATCCATGCACAGCCTTCTCGGTGCTGAAGCTCAGCCCGCTCCCACTCACAATGTATTAGCAAATTAGCCAGTCTAGAGCCCCTGGAATTGATACAAAGGAGGATAATACGTTATAAATTCCTGTTACCTAATTTGTCTTGTCACCACGTGAATCTCTGTCACTATCAGGATCAAAAGAGGTGCCTTCTCCCAAGTTCACTTTGACCAGGACAAGTGTATAAGCTCTGAATCAGCTGAAATAATTCTCCTAGTTATGATGGTAGCCAAGACACAGCAACCCACCTGTAGAAATTCACCACAGAAGAAACTGTGTTTGGTCACCAAACCTGCCTATCAACAAGGGTTATCTGCCTGGCAACAAATATTTCAGCTTCATCCCAAGATTCACATCTCACATAAAAAAGCTAACACCGGGGCAAGATATATTTTCTATGAAGCCAAACACAATTATCAGAGCCAAGACACTTTTCAACATCTTTCTGTTCCTCACCCAGTCAGGTCCGTACCAGTTCAAATATCACATTACCTAGATTTCCCTAATGAAGATGAGATTACTCTAAGGCTAAACACACAAAGCAAAGTTCCATCCAATGCATTGAGTCAATTTGAGCATTTTTGCTTGGGCTTTCATTAGAGCATTGAATTTTCTTCCCCTTGCAGTCCAAGTTTATGCATCGTTTATTGTAGTATTTCACAAAACACAGCTTTTTTTTTTTTTTAGTCAGTCTACAAGCTTGAGCTGTACTCCATAAGACTAAATGGTACTCATTTTAGTACAGTATTTCCAACATCTTCAAATCTCTGGCAGAACACCCCATATAAGAAACACTTGGCTATTTTTAAGTTTTTGCACTGGCAAACTTAGTGCCACTGAAATCTAAATGACTGCAGGCTTATTGGCAATTGTTCTAAGCTGTTCCCCAATCCGCTTTGTGAAGATTTATTATTTACACTTAGTCTGTAGACTAACTGCATAAAATATTAGTCGGCCTTATGGCTGATGTTACGCAGGAGGTCACATTAACACATTGATCGCTAGGCCTTATAATCTATACTTGACAGTCTTTCAAGGAACTATTGGCAAATGTAAATTTTTAAGCACTATTCCAAGGTAAGTCTTTCAGTCTCTGAATTTTAGGAATAACATTGCTCTTCTCTCAAAAATCTGTATCTTGGTTTTTAACACTTTACATATTTGATTGGTCCACTATTATTACACAACAACTCCTGCCTCATATCTTTTTATTTCAAACACCACAATTATGTCACAAATTACTATACTTCTAACTTGTACCATGCTGCTTCAATGGAATTCTAGTAACTGGTTTTGTTACACAGTATTATAGTTCTCTTATACGTCTATGTAGGACCACAAATTAAAAAAATCCATAAGCATACCTATAGACAGCATATGTGTGCAACACTACAGAGAATCAGACTTGCATCATACACAAGAAAAGTATTTTACAGAAGACCAAAAACTGAGACACAAATCAAAGAGACAAGAAAAATAGAACTGAGGCAACACTCAAGAAGAAAGTAATAAAACAGAAGCCGTGAGTAAAAAAAGATATATACCATAGAAGTAAGAGGAACAGGAAGCCCAGCAATAACTCATGCAAAATTATCTAAGCTGATAAATAGATGTTAAAGGTATAGCTCTGCAGCCCTACAGCTTTACAGCATAGCCCACTCAAACTCAAAATTGTGGGATTTTGCTAACAAGGCGAACTTAATAGAAAGCTAAAAAAATGTCTGTAAAATATACTATATAAGTTTTTAATCTTAAATTAATAAAGCTTGAAAATACTTTCAAGTGTAAACTGGTATGTCTTAATGCGCACTAAGTACGTTGCTGATAGCTTTTATGCACTTCACTGCAAATGTAACTCAGGTTGGTCTCTAAATGTAAACATACGCATTGTGTTTTCCAGATTCAGTTAATATAAAAACCCAAAGTAAACTTCTCATGTCCTCCTACTGGCATTACAGGTGAGCACACAATTTGTATTACAGAACACTTCACTTTCTGTAACTGAAAAATGAAGCAAGAAATACAAATATAGGCTTTGGCATAACCACCACATTATTTCAGCTCCATCAACCGCTAAGTCAAAACAGCAAGAAAAAAACCCTGCCTCTATTTACTCAAACACTTGCAGTAAGTGCAACGAAGTCTTGAAAATCCAATTAAACCTACAAACCCAAAGATTTCTGCAATACCTTTAAAATGTTTGGAAAGTAAAGCATTTTCTGCCTAGCAAAGTCTCAATTTTCCTTCTGAAATTTATGATATAGATGACTTTTTCCTATTTAGCGTTTACTTAAGACTGAATTATGCAGTACGAGTGAAGCAGATTAACATTTTATCCACATTAAGCCCTCTTCAAGGGAATAGGTCTGTGGAGGCACATGGGTGCCTCACGTATGACTACTTTAGCCATACAATCATAGCATTCTTGTTTTACACATTGACATGACTACTTGAATATATTTATACTGTGAAATCGTAGCATTACACACTTACTTTCAAAAAATCAAGTTGTTTTGGTTTTTACACATCAACTGAAATACCAGAAAAAAAACATTCAATTACCAACATTGGGAAAAATACAGTGACAGTGGATGGACAACAAAAGGAAAAATAGTATGATTTTCTTGATGTATAATTTTTAAAAGGAGTGGGATTGTCTGCGTTTTGTTTATTATTGGACTTTTTGCAAAGCATTCAGCACAGAATACAACACTTGCTTAAGAAACTATTATTATTTCAAGATGAACCTAAAACTTTTTTCATCCTTGTTGCCATTCACCTGTTTTCCTTCATGTGCAATGCCATCTTTGGCAACACTTTTACCTAAGCACAGCTGGTCAGATCTGGAACAGGAAAGGCTGTCATGATACATATACAGGCACCATTATTCATAATTTGGAAAGTACTTAAATAGAAATTTTTTCACTCTATCTTCTGTCCTTCTTTCATGCAAATTTTGAGATGAGAAAGGGACTTGTGGAACACATTTATGTTCGGCACAAATCCTAATGAAACATTCAAGGAAATGTTCAGGAACGAAAGTAAGTTATAGAAAGAAGAAATTCAAGTTACACTTATTTGTAACCTTATCAAAGTATAAAGCTAGTGTCAATCATACTCTGACAAAATATTGTCAGCTAAAGGTTGTAACCTTTGTACAAAGCAATTTAGAGATGAGCCAGAAAACAGCTTTCAGCATCTATAATTCTTCTAACAAATAAGCATTTGACTGCAACACTGACAAAAGAATTTTCATAACTATTCTGTTCCAGTGATGCTATCAACTCAAAGATCCCTTTATTTCTTTAAATAAGGTAAACAAAGCTTTATGAAGAAATCAAATTTACTTTAAACATAATTGCCAATCTACTCCATCACTGAATCACAAGTATCTTGCTGAACATCACCACCCTTCAATCTCAAAAGGTCATATTAAGCAGAAGTCTCCTTTTCTTTTAATCATTTCCCATTAAGACAACTAAGTAGAGTGCTGAGCGCTATATTCATCACCTAGTTTCTTAAACAGTCCATGTGCTGCTTGCAGAAGTTTGGAGCTAATTTAGTTGTTTAACTCTGGAAACTGATGAACTCCTGACACCACTGGAGTAAAGAACTATCATCACAGCCATTCCCTCTCCTCCTGTATGTGGGCACTCCAGGCAAAGACGAGAGACTGCACCAAAGGACAGCTAAAGCACAGTTCTTTACTGTGCAGAAAATACAGATGAAACAGACAGTAATAACATTTGCTTAGAGAAAACTTACCAGTGGCAATCACTTCATTGCCATCATAGCTCTGCACTGAGAACGCCAAAGAGAAAAAGCAGTGGGTTATGGAAAATAAAGCTACAGATAAAAACTCCTCTCCATGGAAGACTCTTAAATTCCTAAAAATATTACTTAATCATTTGCTCAGTAACCATTTTTAATTTAACTGTGTTTATCCTCAGCATCTATTATACTACTTTAACTGTGTTACACATGGCACTACAGATGGTGCTAAATGACTCCAGGTAATCAAAAGAATGCTCTTGTGAGATAATAACATTTAAGAAGTGATAAAATTGGATTTCTTTTTCTTATTATGTCCCAGTCCTATTTCTCACTGTGTTTAATACAAAACTAATTTCAGATTTATAGAGCAGTAACATTTTTGGAACCCAAAAATAAGTGAATGAAGTCAGTCATAAAAAACAATACAAGACTGTCAAAAATAAAGTGAGAAATACATCCATTTAAGGCAGAATTTTAAAGAGTTTGGTAGGGAGACAGGAGTAAATTTCTCTGCTTATGCCTCCTATTACTCCAAAAATTAATAATAGTTTTTATTCACACTGCATAAGAATGTTACATTTATGAAATGACCCAATTTACATATTTCAACATTTAACATGCATTTGGTCTGTGAATCACCCTATCAGCACTAATGTTTTCCATCAAACCCACAAGTAGATTCTCATAAATTTAAGATCATCATCCTACGGGACAAGACTTCTTAATTTTTTTTTTCAAATTACAAGCACTAGTCCAGTTACCAGTTTAAGACTTTTACACATTGAGAGTATATAATACAAAAGCTCTTGTTTCTAGCCTCAAATCATTGTTGGCAGTAACCACGGTGTCCTGGTTTGAGGTAAAACAGGACCAATTTTGTTCAGTAACTTTACTCTTTAGCTGGGCCTCTTCTAACTACTGAAATTAACAGCATATTGTGCAGAAACTGTTTGCTCTCAGACTGATAAAACCTATGTTGATAGTTGATGCTAAGGAATGGTATGCAGAGAAGCTCTTGCTTATACTTATTGCTGTAACACCCAAGGCCAGCTAACTTTGTTATTTGCCCCGTTGGAGGGTCAGAAGTGGAAAAGCGTAGAGGGGTCCCACCTCTGGGGAGGAGCGGACAGGACAGGTGACCAACAGGGTACTCCATCCCATCTGCCTCATGTTCAGTATAAAAGCTGAGGGATCAAAGGACAGCTCTCTTTCTTCAATGGCCAGCATCCAAGGAGGACTCTGTCTGTTCATCTGCCTTTGATCCTGAATCCAGATTCAGAATCCAGTTCCCACCCATCACTCAGTCCAGTCTGGGACTTCCCCAATGCCAGCCAGTGACACGATTGTCATCCTGGGATCTTGATACAGTTTTGTATATATTTCATCATTTCCTTTTTATTTTATTATTAGCATTTCATTAAAGTAGTTTAGTTCCTTCTAAACTCGTAAGTCTCTCTCCTGCCTCTCTCTTTGAAGACAGGCAGGGGGGAGCATCTGTCATTCTGCCCGGTGCCTGGTTCGGCCCAAACCATGGCACATGGTTATCACCATCTGCAGTGATGGCAGTGACAACAGCAGCTGCACCCACAGCAAAGCAAACCAAATACTTCGAACTATAACATATCTGTGCTTTCACAGACACCATCTTCCACACAGAAACTTACAGATTTGTCAACAACGTATCTCTGCCTCAGGTAATGTACAGGAACTTCAAAAAGCTTTAGCTGAAAATGATGACACGTTTCTGACTTTAGATTTGAAAGCATGAGAATTTTCATTTCCATCTTGAGATCCTCCTCCATTCAAAGCTGCTTCTTCAGTACATACCTTCCAGAGAATTAGCAGATAAAATAGAAAAACAATTCCTACTGTTGTCTATAGGACCTCGCAAATAGGACCACCTCAGTATTTTCAACGTTTTCTTTAGTTGCTCTTTGTATTGAAAAATAATTACTATTATTTCTACTGCTACGTGTTATTCTTTCTTTTTTATAAAAGAAACATTTTGCATTCATACAACTACTATTATTTGGTATTGCATTAAAGTTCTAGCACAAATCAACTTTGTGTTTTAGGACACACTGCTCAGAAACTTCTGTCTACACAACACAGCTTGTCTCCTGCCTTTCCAAAAACAAGCCCCTCACTATATGCTGCCAGTCATCAAGAACAGCTTTTGTGTTCATTTCCTCTTTCATAACTAAGCATTACAAAACGTAGAGGTTGGCAATGAGGTCTCACTATGTAAAGATGCTAAAATCTTCTCATCATTCACTGCACTTAGCAGAAGGTTAATGTTAGGGAAGAAGAGATTGTTTCAACAAAACACAGAAGGTTGTCATCTTCCCAATAGATTTAAAAAATAAGAATGTTGTAGCTCCTCAGCCCCAGGTGTACCAGAGGACTTGAGTGTTTACAAATTTTGTGTCCTGAGAACTGCTGTTATGAGATAGGTCAGAACCATACCAAGTCAACAACACAGCTTCATATTCTACTTTCTAAAGTTGTAGAATGATACCACCCTCACTAGAGCTTTAATACCCATAAAACTCATTTCAGGTTTTAGGTCATTGCTGATTCAGCTAAATAATACTTTTCTGAAGAGCTTACATCACATTTGTAACAGTTTACAAAGAGCTAAAAAAATACCTGTAAATCACATGCCTTAAAACCTAAACTCCCCCTCCCCCCCCCTTTTTTTTTTTTTAGTATGGGTCAACTACAGAATTACCACAACAATGTCCTACTGGTAAATTGGCTTTTCAGGAATATTGTTCTTATGATGTTCAGGAGGTGATCAATATAGACATCCAGATTGTCTTAGAATGCTACATTTAGCTCATTTTATAGTTTCTCAATTTCTAGTTTTCTCATTTGATCGTGTCATTTCAGTTCCAAGAGTTTAGTTCTTCATTCCAGTTTTCTCATTTGACAGTTTCACTTGTTACTTTCTTGTTTTTAAGCAGGTTTCTACTGTTTGCCATATATTCTACCCCAGGAATTGGAAAACACACATCTACATGGCAACCTCCATGTACCCCTCAGTGGATGTTTCATGACTTTAGCTAACAGCAGTGAAATCCTGGAATATATAATTAAATATATCTACAGATTATCCTGAAATATATTTACAGATTATCTGATTATCATATGATCAGTAAATCATCCCACTTGCTTAAAACACAGGGAGACGAGAAGAGAAGACAAGGAAAATGGGTCCTTCATAGGAAGGACAGCTTGCTACTCTTCCAGAATGAGAACCCAGTTTCAGCCTTCTAGCTGCCTGCAAGCAGAAATCCTGCTCTTACAACAGGCTCTGCAGTTGAACACAAGGCATTGCTTGTAGACAAGGTACAAGCAAGATGAATGCTGCTGCAATTATTATCATTCTAGTTTGTAAAGGTTGTGTGGCTATTTATTGGAAAAGTCACATTCTGAGTTACAACAAATACAATTAGAGCCTAATTCAACATCACCCACCAAATTCAGAAAGGTGCCAGCACATTTAGTTTATTGTTCTCTTTCAAAAAAAGATCAAGTCTGATACTACTCTGTTTGTGACTTCTAATTAGGAATTGTAACTACTTATGACTTCTAATTAGGATAATTTTTACGCTACAATATCTTTTGGTGAAACACAGGAAGAACAGTTTATTAGACAAGCACATTAAAAAATAAAAAGATAATTTTCTCAAAAATCAAACTAGTCTTTGTAATACAAATGCACATATAATGCACAACTAACAAAACTTTCAGCTGTTTCCTGAAAGAACAGGTAGTTTCCAAAGAAGGTTGACCAGTTCCTTCTCTCAAGTTTCAAAAACTAAAATGGAAGATGAGGATCACCTCATTCACTGAACGTTTCAAATTATGAAGGTACTTCCATGTCTCTGTACATACAGTGAGAATAAACAGTCCAATTCCCTAAAATGAGCATTCTCCCTGTCTAAGCAAAGTTGTCTCTTTCAGTACTATTTGGAATGACAAAGAATACTCCCTGCTGAAGTAATATGAAATGAAGACAGTAGCAGAAGGCACACAGAGGATACTACTGGCTCATGGAATCATTAAAGCTATCAAAATTTTGAAAAACATAACAGAACTTTGGAATGAAACTTAAGTCAGGGTTTGAACCCTTTAAGTGCCACTGGAGTTGCAGAAACAAGCACCCCAGCAGGTAACAGGACAAAGATAACATCCCAGGAATCACTGGGATCAGACTATATCATGGTAGGCCCTGCCTCCATCTCTCTTCTCAGGAGCTGAGGCAACTGCCGAAAAAGGAAAGAGAAAAATTAATAGAGCTACACACTATCCTATGAAGATGGCTTTGAGACATCTGAATTAGATAAGATATCCCCTCTTCCTTTTAAGGGCAAAAGGAGTTGAGGCTTCACACAAAAACACGATGCAAGAAACCTAACGAGGCAGCGCTAGAGCCGGGTACTAAACAGTCTTAACTCTCCTTGATTTCTAAGTAGGAAGCATAGCATAACATGCTGGGCTGAGAAGTGGGAAGCCCAATACAGTTGTCCTCCTTTTCTAGTTCCCAACTCCATTTCCTAGGTGCCCGACTCCACCCAGCAGAAAACATATATTTGCTGCTGCTTGGAAAGCAGCAAGAGTCTGTGTGTTAGAAGAGTTTATCTGAACAAAGGCTGAACCCACACATGTCTCCGGGGCACACTATCATACCATGGCTGCAAAAAATGAGCAGAACTTCAGAGAAAATCCTTAAAGATTGCTTGAAATGGAAGACATCATGTAATCTCAATGTATGAATCACTGACTCAAGACAGCAACTTCTCAATTATTTTAGCATCTTTTCTAGTTTTCATTTTAAAATCCTGAAATTCCATCTTGAGGAAACAAACTGATTGTTCCTCATTTTCAGCACATAATCCTGAAGATCTGTAATTTAAACAGTGATGCAGTCCAGTAGAAGTAAAGATGCCACTGACTTATATCTGGACCAGTTCACAGGTGGAAGAAAATGGACGTCAGTTTTCCAAATGTTTCTGCTAAATAGTTTATGAACTCGTAAAAGCTTCTGAAGTTCTTGCTTTTTATTGCCAACACTGAACCCACATTGTGGATTGTAAGAACAAATGATACAAATATGCAAAGACAGAACTTCTCATTGACTTACACTGCCATTAGAACAAAGGCATGATTCTGAAGTATCTCTTGATGGACCAGCACAGAAAGCACAGCCCAGGAGCAGGGTGACTTCCAACTCAGTGACTGCTGCATACAGATGCCTCAAGGCACTTTAGTTTGCATCACCTATCCGAAATTATCACTAGCTTCACTTCTGCCAATTCTCTGCAGTCCTATACATAATTGCTGCCAAAGCAGGTAGCTCCTGTACAGTAGAAGTAGCTTTTTCTAGTCCTTTGCTACTTTATGTATCCTTAGAATCTTGTATAAAAATCTGGACCTTCATTCCTCTTCCTAGGAAACTTAAATGTAACTAAATGTGCCATATCAGTCATGACCACCTACTCAGAGCAAGTAAGACTTGATTCAGGCTGCAGAAACTTTGTTGCACCTAATGCAAGAAAAGGAAAAAAACAAGCCTGACTCTTCGGGGCCCTGTTATGTTTACAGAATTGGAAAATAAAAATAATGCTTTTTTCTCCTTGCTTTTATACCACTCACCTCTGACATGGAAATCATTCAAGCAGGAGGCATGAACGTATCTCAAAGAGGAGTATTATACTTTATAATACCAAATACAGTGACTGTAAACACCTTACTGGCTCACAGCACCACAACATGGAACCACACTATACATGACTACAGCGTTACAAATAACAAAGCACTGCCTGAAGACAAAAAGAACATGCTTGGGTAACTAACAATTAATATAGTTGTTGTACATACATTTCATTATTGCATTTTGTTTGACACCACAGTTAATTTAATCAGAGAGAGTTAGCTTGCATGCTGGTAATGGACAATAGCTCCTTTTGACCAAACTACTAACATTTCTAAACAAAGGCATCTTGGCCTTCAAAATTCTGGATTACATTTTGAGGTTCAGGCATCTTTTAATATAGGAATTTGTAAATACAGTTACTGCAATTTACTCTGCTTTGATCCCATCGTTACAGTGATCAATACCTGTTTTAAGAATCCATATATGTGCTTTCAAGCATTTTTTCTAGTACACACATGTTGTGGTTTAACGCCAGACGGCAACTAAGCACCACACAGCCACTTGCTCACTGCCCCCAGTTGCAATGGGGGAGAGAACTGGAAGAGTAAAAGTGAGAAAAATCGTGTGTTGAGAGAAAGACTGTTTAATGGGTAAAGCAAAAGTTGTGCACGGAAGCAAAGCAAACCCAAGGAATTAATTCACTGCTTCCCATCAGCAGGCAGGTGTTCAGCCATCTCCAGGCTCCATCAGGTGTAATGGTTACTCAGGAAAAGAAATGCTGTCACTTTGAACTTCCCCCCTCCTTCTTCCCCCAGCTTTATATACTGAGCATGACATCGTATCGTATGGAATATCCCTTGGGGTCAGTTGGGGTAAGATGTCCCACCTACGTCTCCTCCCAACCTTTTGTTGTTGGGGCGGTGTGAGGAGCAGAAAAGGCATTGGCATTGTAAGCACTGCTCAGCAGTAACTAAAACATCCCTGTCTCATCAGCACTGTTTTCAGCACAAATCCAAAACATAGCCCCATACTAGCTGCTATGAAGAAAATTAACTCTACCCCAGCTAAAACCAGCACAACACAGTAAGGTCACAGGCAAACCAACCCATTTAGAGGTATCCTTGATAAACAAAACTCCTAGATGGAGCTGAGAAACAGAATTCTATCCATATCTCTAGCCTCATATATCTAAACAATAGGAAATATATTAAATATTACAGCACATATAAAAATATATAATATGTATTAAATATTATAGCACATAACAATAGGAAATATGTTGATGACTCTTAAAAGTTGTGAAATTGAGTATTCAACAGGAAAAAGAATATAAATAAGCATTTAAAGCTGTTCACCTCCTTCCCCACATAGCCACCTTTAACAGGAAACTGAAGCATCAAGGTCACTTCTAATTCAGTGCTACAGGAGTCAAAAGCACTGCCAACCCACAGGAGACATACAGTGCCTGTATTCCAAAACTGAAGAGTTATTCCACAAAACAGGTGTCACACATGCCAGAAAACGGTCATTAAGCCTGTGTCTGACTAGTCCTATTGTCAGTAATATGTGACATTGCTACATTGAAATGCACGGAAATATCCTGCTCAGGGTGATACTGGGCTTCAGCTACAAGAGTAGGAACTTTAATCGAAATGAGGCATGAAATTCTCATTAAACCCTACATATCAGTTAGCAACAGCTACAGGACTAATATACAGTGTCATACTACAGAGCAAACAAAAATGCAGATACTAAACAATACACAACACAAACAGGACAAGTCAAAATCCACTGGAATCATTCTCCCTCCCTCTGCCTCCAAATGTAAGTTTAGCTTAACTTTGTGGCACTCCTGTGTACTTCAAAGTGATTTTTGCCATAGAAATTAACAAAAAAATCACAGAATCATTTGGGTTGGATGGGACCTTAAAGGTAATCTACTTCCAACTCCCCTGCCATGGGCAGGGACACCTCCCACCAGACCAGGTTGCTCAAAGCCCCATCCACCCTGGTCTTGAACACCGCCAGGGATGGGGCATCCACAAGTCCTCTGAGCAGCCTGTTCCCGTGCCTCACTACCCCCAGAGTGAAAAATTTCTTCCTAATATCTAATCTAAAGCTACCTTCTTCCAGTTTAAAACCATTACCCCTCGTCCTATCAGTACACACTCTGACAAAGAGTCCCTCCCCAACTCTCCCGTAGGCCCCCTTTAGGTACTGGAAGGCCACTATAAGGTCTCCCTGAAGCCTCCACTTTTCCAGGCTGAACAACCCCAACTCTCTCAGCCTGTCCTCATAGGAGAGGTGCTCCAGCACCCTCACCACCTTTGTGGTCCTCCTCTGGACTCCCTCCAACAGGTCCAGTTCCTTCTTATGTTGGGGGTCCCAGAGATGGATGCAGTGCTCCAGGTGGAGTCTCCCCAGAGCAGAGTAGAAGGGCACAATCACCTCCCTTGACCTGCTAGGCACGCTTCTTTTGATGCAGCCCAAGATGCAATTGGCTTTCTCGGCTGTGAGCGCACACTGCTGGCTCATATTCAATTTTTCATCCATCAATACTTCCAAGCCCCTCTCCTCCAGGCTCCTCTCAATCCACTCATCATCCAGCCTTGGGTGGTGCTTGGGATTGCCCCAACTCAGGTGCAGGACCTTACACTTGGCCTTGTTAAACTTCATGAGGTTTGCATGGGCCCACCTCTCAAGCCTGTCCAGGTCTCTCTGGATGGCATCCCTTCCCTCTAGAGCAGCAGCCACACCACTCAGCTTGGTGTCATCTGCAAACTTCCTGAGGGTGCACTCAATCCCACTGTCCACGTCACTGACAAAGATGTTAAATAATACTGGTCCCAATATGGACCCCTAAGGGACACCACTCTTCACTGGTCTCCACCTGGACATTAAGCCATGGATCACAACTCTTTGAGTGCAACCACCCAGCCAATTCCTTATCCACCGAGTGGTCCATCCATCAAATCCATGTGTCTCCAATGGAGAGACAAAGATGTTGTGCAGGACAGTGTCAAATGCTTTGCACAAGTCCAGGTAGATTACATCAGTCTCTCTTCCCTTATCCACCAACAATGCAACACCAATGTAGAAGGCCACCAAATCTGTCAGGCAAATATTTGCCCTTAGTGAAGCCATGCTGGCTGTCACCAATCACGTCCTTATCTTCCATGTGCCTTAGCACAGGAGGATTTGCTCCATGATCTTGCCAGGCACAGAGGTGAGACTGACCGGCCTGCAGTTCCCTGGGTCCTCCTTTTTTTCCCTTTTTCAAAATGGGCATTATGTTTCCCGTTTTCTGTTCACTGGTAACTTCAACAGTCTACCACGACTTTTCTAATATGCTGGATAATGAGAAGATCATGACATTTAGCCAGTCAGAATTTTATTTCAAAAGTTTGAATTTGAAACAAATAGCTTATAATCAAGTTATACTGCAGCACAGTTACAGTGATTAAACTAAACTGTTCATTTGTGATGTTATTTTAAGACAATTTCTTTGGGCAGAGTTAGGTTGCTCCTCTAAAGTTTTACCTCTGCATCAATTATATGACTGGAATTGAAAGAGATCCCAACAACTCTTTGCATATCTAATTAAAAACCACTACAGTCATCGCAATCTTTAAAGTGCTAAGAACAAGGGCAAAGGCATCAAGATTAAATTAGCTCTCAAGTGAAACCTCAACATTTTTTACCCAACTTCTACTTTGTATCCAGTTTTCCAGGCTTCTCAATTTGCCACAAAAAATCCAGCTGAGGGAAAGCCTGAACTTCCAAGTTTCCTTATTACAGTCATCTACATCATCTGGTAATGTAAAAATTATCTTTCCCCCTTTTTTGGGGGAGGGGAAGGCAGACAACACACAACACTAACTTGTACCTAGAAGTGTTACATGGCACTTTTTCAGCTTGCTCATGGCTTCTCTCAAGACAGGACACAGAAGTGCTACGCATACTCCTAAACCACGATCTATTTGGAAATAGGGGTATCACTTCTCTGCAATATGACAGCACCACCCAGAAGCAAGAAACGCAAGCTTCTGCAGTCTAAATTCTATCTTTCTGAAATATGTCTAACCAACTCTGGTGATCTTTAAGTCACCAGACAAACCCATCCATGTGAAGATAACTCACCATAAAGAAAATTCTGTACACCATAAAGAAAATTTTACTAAAGACCTAACATGTAGGCAAAAAATCCACTGTCTTCCAGCTCCAAACCTTTCTTGTCGTATATGAGTGACTGGAGAACGTTATTCAAACACCTTAACCACAAGGTCTGAGACTTGTTTCTTTCTGTGCCTTCACTCCATAACCATGAATCTGGCATTTTTTGCTGTATATGAGCCTAGTCTTCGCAGAATAGGTGTTAGAAGTGTCCTCTTACAAGTCACTTACAATGCCATTGCTATGCCCTCCTGACAAAGAGCAATTTGAATCTCTTCCTACTAAGGACAGAAATCAGGCTGGCTTTCATTTCCTGCATAGGTGAGACTTTACTAAGCCAGCAAAATTTCCGAAGAGCAATATATATTTCACTTTAAAAGCAGTGCACAGGAAGGGCACAAGTCTTTAGTGCCAGGTCTCAGATGAGTCATGGAATAAACATCTCCCCGAAGGCAATACCCCTGCCAATCAGCTGACCCATAGCAACTGCAGCACACAGTGGCTTTCACAGCTCCCCGGCCCACTGCAGAACCCAGTGAGTGCTCAGGACTCACTTTTGCAGCCCAGGATGAAGGCAGCAGCTGCCAGGCCACAGAAGAGAGAAGGGGAGCACAGAAAGGACAAAGCAGAGTGTCCTGGTGTGAAGTTAAGCACTAAAATCTAGCATGGCACAAGACTAGGACCTTACTTTTGAGGAAGAAATGGGCAAGAACACAAGGCAATCTTCCCTCATGAGCATTTACTGATTTGCATAAATATGGAAAGCTGCTGTGCCTGAGAACCCTTTTCACCCCACTTCATTGTCAAGTTGTGCATCACTGCTACCTCGTTTAAATCACTGAAATCTGAAGTGATAAGAACATCATAGCATCAGAAGGTGATCCTTGACTGTAGATTACAAAATGGACAGAGAACGTTTTGCAATCCCAATTGAAATCTCCATTTCCAGCATCTCAGTGTTCTCCCATTCTGTAACATTAACAAAATATTAAACATACATAGCTCCCCATCTCACATTAGCTACTTCAAAACACATTTTAAAAAGGCAGTCAGTGTTACTCAGTTTTGTACTCCACATCAGACACCTAAACGTCATGTACTACAGCACCTAAATTATACACCGGAACCAAATCCTACAGTATAACTAAGTTCCCATTAGAGAAAGGAAAAAAAAAAAAAAGCTTGCAAGTTCTTTTCAACCAAGTTCACAACCAAAACTACAGACAAATCACATGCTTAGTTTCAACAAAAACATTAGCAGGAGGCAGATGCTGACTGGACTGATAGTTTCCATTTGTTTATTTAACAGTCATGCACCATTACCAACATTAGTCATTTGGTTCCTATTCTCCCCCCAATTGCATTGTTCTAAGGCTTATCAGATATTCTACTTCTGTATCATTGGCCATTTTTTTTGGACTTATGTCTATGATTCCACATAAAGAATATTTTTTTGGGGGGGAGGGTGTTGTTAGTTTTTTAAGCACTATTCGATTCCAATGTCCACCTGAACCTGCAAAAAGCCAATTATCCTTAGGAATGCAATTTTAATCCCAAGAAGTGCAAACAGCATAACTTAAAAGACTTCTCTAATAATGGACTACTAAACCTTAAAAGTTGCAGGATCTGCAAAGCTTTTATTCAACAGTTTTACAGCAACAGGGTTTACCTTATTTTACCAAACAGCTCCTCACCCACCCCCATCCCAATCATATTTGGGAAAGCAACCAGTTTAATTCCCACCCACACCTGCACAGTTTGATAAAGGAACCAATGTGTAAGATTTATCAAGCAAACATTCAGCATCCTGGACTCCATAACCACATACGTCCCAGTCCACTGCAAGATACTACTGGTTCTCCTTCTGCTCTTTTACAAGAAAAATTGCTCTCCCACTACAGTGACCATCTTACCTGCTGCTTACCTCTAGCCTTTCAGCATTCCCAAAAGAGAGAATAAACAAGCTACAGGTCACTCTATGCACTGTTACAGTTACTGTTTTAAAAGGCTATTCCAAAATATAACTAGAAATTTGGAGTATCTAAGTGGGCTAAATAGAAAAGACTTCACTTCTTTAATTTATTTCTGTAACTTCTGTCCACACCACAGTGAACAACTGCTGATGGCAAAGGGGGTAGACACAAACGTACATAACACGCTTCCATAGAACAGATGAGTCCTAAGTGGTTATTCTGATTTTGATTTTCAGTTGCAAAGAAAAGCTAACCCAGTAGCTCCTACAGCATTGCCTTCTTCAGTTGCATCAACAAAATAGATCAGCTTTTTGCATGAACAACTCACTTCCAGCTTTTCAGTCACACCAAAAATAATCTGAATTTGCTATATAGAGCATATTAATTTTTTAGGCTAGATGTACGTAGAATAAAAAAATATCAACAGAACTACTTGTATGCAGGCTGCAGTAAAGAGACTTGCAGCCCAAACTCGCAGAGCACTTTACAGGATGCAACAGAGCACATCCTATTCCCACTAGCTATTCTCATTTAAATATCGTCTCAAGGCAGCTATTAACAAGAAAATCATGCCTGGGACGTAGCTGCTCCCAGCTCCTCAGTTATTACTAGAGGAATCCAGTGCAATGGAGGCATTAGGTTTTCTTCTCCACAAATTAGTTTCTATTTAGAAAGTACTTATGCCTATTTCTGAAGCTTTGGAATCTAAAGCACTGTAGCAATGCAAGCTCTTCACAAATTACAACAGGCTTCCAGTATCAGCGCAAGGACTACAGTGTTTCAGGAAAAGGTACAATCGCAACTCATGCAGCATCATTATTTAGTGAATTTGATTACAGCAGTTGTGCAAGGATGCACCTCGATTGCTATCTGCTCTAAATACGGAGCACGGCATACTGGAAACAACACTCTCCACGGGCCACACGTGGTATTAAAAAAGCAGGTGGCAACAGTATCCTCTTTTATGCAAATTAATTAGAGCCCTCAGATTCCTGGCAAATGGCCAGACCTCCCAGACAGAGAAAGTCTGAAGGTTTCACAGAGAAAAATGAAAAAAATGACCAAACTAGGTTTTGGAGAGGCAATAATATGCTCTAGTGCTTTACCAAGTCTAACAGAAAAATCCAGAATTAGTTAAAGCAGAAATGTAATCTAAATTAGGACACTAGTAATTAGGTCAAGCTAATACCAAAAAACATCATGCAAAATGTTATGAAGAGGCCAGCAAGGCCTCTAGGGGCTAGGGAAGACACGTGAATGACAGAAAATTAGCTAACTGTAATTAGTGATTATGAACAAAAACTTTTGTCCAGATTGACCCACTTAAAATAAAGAGAAGTTCTTTAAAAAGATATGCATAAATTTAATGCATGCAAGACTGAATTCAACAGAAAAGATTCTTAAAGGGTTTTACACACAGAAACACCAAAGGTAGCAAGTAGCTATTTCACAACCAATGACTAAACTGTAGAGCTTATTTAATCCGTGCAACAGATTAAAGCTTCCTCCTTAAGGTTCATGAAGAACTTCATGACCTCATAAAGACAGAAGCTGTAAGTGCTTTAAGTTACCAACTTATCTAGTTTAAAAAAAAAAGTCAGAACAGCACGTCAAGTGGTATACAGTTCCGAATGACTGCAGGTTCCCCAATAGGTGGTAAAACAAATATAGAGATAATAAAAGAAACCATAGAGAAAGCTCATTTTTATCTTCCATCAGACTTGAAACACACAAAAAAAAATAAATCATACTTGATGATTTTTCAGAAGACTTGGGCTTCTCAGCAAGCTTCAGCATCTGAATGTACAATTGACTAGCCACTGAGTACTGCACACCATTCCGAGCTTTAAAAAAGAATTAAGCAAATACCTCATCTCTGATTTTCCTCAACCTCCAGTATTCATCCAACACAGCCACTTCAAAAAACTTCTCTTTACTCACACTCCTTTTGAATCTGCACACTTTGGTTCATCCCTCCAACAACCTCTTTCAACGGACATAAATAATAATCTATTTTTATCTCACTCTGCAGCGTCCAGCCATTGTAGCAACCTTGACACGCCATCCACCTATTTCCCTGATGCTTTTGACTAATTTCATTCTATTCCCTAATCCGCAAATGCTTTTCCTGAGCCAGTCCATATGGCCACTACATTACTGTGCTATCCGCACTACTGGGTCAGGCCAATGGTCCACCTAGCCCAGTATTGTCTGACAGGGGTGACACAAAATCCTACCTAGAGAGAGCAAAGCAACCACAATAGATACCTGACTCGCTCTCCTTTGTTACAGGACACCAACCAGAAAAATCTGTCATTGAACTGATGTGTTCCTCTCTAAAGGGGAATTCCAGAGTATGCTATGAACACATTTTGAACAGGCTTACTTGTAGAACGGACTGCTAATCAAAAATTATCTATCAGATATTGCATTATTGAGACATGATATATGTAAATGCCTAGCTCAGCCTTGCTTTTTGAGCTTTATTTTAGGTTTGTGCAGGGCCTACTAATGGCAGTACAGGTTGCCAAAACTTCTGGAAAACACAGAGCACATGTCACTCACAGGCACTTGAAACTTCAGATTGGTCATGAGAAGCTATAAAAATTGGCCAGTTCGAGGAAGACTGAGAAAAACTGCGGTCTTAAGATTTTGTCCTCAATATTTTGTAGTCCTACAGTGTGTTTTAAGTTGCAGTCACAGAATTGAGTTGATACCACAGCCAAAGTGCAAATCAGTTCCTCTTCAGAGTCTAGACAATTTTCTTCTAAATCATGAGCATGTCATTCAAGACTGCCATTACCCTCTCATTTACTACATTCCATGCCTTCCTCAACTGACCACAAAATTTCCCTGAATTCCTACACTTACTATGCAGGGTGATATTTCCACTAACTATAGAGTAATGTCCAAGTTGCATCAATGCCTGAAAAAAAACCCAACACACATCACTTCAATAGTTAGTGTATCCATAACTACTCAGAAGACAATCTAACAAGATGGTGGTCTGTAATTCTTATTTTAAGTGAAGGACAAGTGACTCCAATAACTCAACAATTTTGAACTATGTGAAGTCTGGTGAAAGACATCTCTCAGCCTCATTCAGTCAGCTAAACTTACCAAACTTACTAAACTTACCAAAATCATCTTTTACCAGATCCCAAATTAGATGTCTTCAAAACCATGAAGACGACTTGGAATCAAGGAGTCTAAATTCATCCATCAAACTGGGCACAAGCCTCCCACTGTGAAGAGGCAGGCAAGAAGCAAGTTTGTGTCTGATATATTTTATTAAAAGGATATCAAGACAGATTTGGAAGCATTACAGATCTTTTGCTGAATTCCACTCATTCACCAAGAGTAAAACTATGCATGATCATTAAGACAGCTGACTGTCCAAGTTACTATGACCTTAAAAAAAAAAAAAGACAACCTACAAGCTTGACCCAGCTAAAGCCACAGACTTACCTTATCATCTATACTGTAAGTGGACAGAAGTGACTGAACTAGGATAACTGTAGCCAGAGGTGCACTTACTGGGAACATACTATGGAAGACTGCATATATTAAGAAATGCACAATATTCAGTGATGCTCTAGAAACTATTTGGTTACTCTCACTTGTCATCAGCATTGATAAGGTTATATTAATGATCTTAATGATCATGCAAATAAGAAAATAAGACCTAGCCATTCTCTAAAAACTTACAGTAATGAAAACAATGCATTGTTGTGAATATATTTATGGTGCATTTTTACAACTGTATTCATTTAATTCTATCAGCATTAGCTTTGGGCATTTTCTGCAAGAAGGTACATGCAAAAATGTCTGTCACCAGAGATGAAAAAAGGAGAATTTCTACTTCATAAAACATACTAGTGTCTCAAAAGCATTCATACCAAATTAGAAACCTGTTGTATCAGCAGGTGATGCCATTAGCTTTCAATATGAATAATGATAAAGAGTTTATAGTGCAGAAACCATGGCAATGGAGACACGACAAAGAGCAGAGAGGGCACATGAGCAGAAGGCAAACAAGCGGCAGTCCTGACATTTATCTCAGATTTGTTCTATAAAATAAGCCAAGTGGGGTTGGGGAAGAAGGTTAGTTTAAAAAAGAAGAAAGAAGGAAAGTAAACAGTAAGAATTTTTAAAAGTTACATTGATTTTTGTTTGTGGTTTTAGTAAAGTCTGAGAGAAGCGAGAGAGGTGACAAATGAAGTTTTAAAATTAATTTTAGTTTTTGTTCCTCAGATCCCATTATTTTTCCTCTAAAGGTGATAAAAACTAAGATCTCTCACATTTGCACTTCGTCACAAGGAGACTCTTGGCCAGGACCTCAAAATCCACAAGAATCAGAAGCAACAGTACATTCTCCTCACCAAACGGACAGGCAGAACATTAAAAAAAAGGTCTTTGCAACACAGATGGGGGGGAGGAACCACAACAAATAACAATTTAAACCAAAATTGGCTTAGAGCAAGGCATGCCTTTCTTTAGAGGAGCATAGAAAGTCTAGATTATCTGTGGGTCTCAAGTCGACAAGTGTATAGAGACTAAGTAAACTCTGGCATGTCATCTCCAAACTGAATTACACCAACACCACAGAGAAAGACAATAGTTGTGCAGTCATCTGCTTGAAGCATAGCAGAATTTTACCAGAATATCCATTTCCCACTGCAAGCCTAATAATGCAGCGTAGTTAACCCCTGCACATACAGCATTCATTATGAACAAAACACTTGTCAGTGAGAACCCTTTGCCAGCTGAAAGACAAGGATACCCAGTGACCTAAGTTTATATATAAACAAGAAACCGGCAATAACTTGGAAACAAGACAACATTGACATACAAGACAAGCCCATTTAGAACTGAGTAGACCAGAAGCTGCACCCAGAATTTTAATCTAGAAAAGATTTTGCAGGACCTTCTATATTTCCAATGCAGATTGTACAGCCTTCAAAACAGAATTCATTCTCTACATCAAAAAATCCAGATCCTAAAAATCTTCTTTGACACTAGTAACACAGTAAAGTAACTAATTTTTTATATATATATATGTTTTTAAGTTTTGCCAATTGCTGAATTATTTCTACAACTCTATCTGAAAGTGTCTTCGTTAGTAGGTCAACTTGTCTTTCTGTTTTACTGTGAAAAACACATAGCTATTTTAAGTTAGTAACAGATCCCACCGTAAATAATTTATTTTTCCATTCTATCATCCTCCCTTACCAAGAGTTTTTTTATTTTAATAAACTAAAGGGGGGTGGGGGGTAGGCAAGGAGCAGATACGAGGTAATGAACAGGAATTCACCCGATTTGTATACAAAGGAAATTCAATGACTTATTGTTGCCCAAAGTCAATTAAAAATACAATTCACAATGCACAACCAATATAAACCCATAGTTTAGCTTACTGCCTGTGAGAAAAGTAACAGAACAGGTTAATACTTGAACAAGAATGTGCTTTCAAAGTTTTTCACCGAATAATAATTTTCTTTAAAGTCAGTATTTTCCATCCCAATTTTAGGAAGTGCTGAAATACAGAAAGCCATATCTATCATGGGCTGGAAAACTAGGTTCTCAGACAATACTGACCAAAACAAAGCAGAGCAATTTGAATATTTCTAAGAGTAGAATTTCGGAAGACAATAAAATGAGACTACTAGGTTTTAGATGCATGACAGAAGTGAGCTCACTAAGTACTCTGTCATACCGCTGGACAGAGAAAATGTTACAGGTGGTTCTCATCTCCAAGATCCAACACTGCTGGACTGAACAAGTTATTTGTTCAAGTAATCAGGACTACAGAAGCTTAAATTTCTTTCATAAGCAGCAGGTCAATTACTGCGCACTTTAGATTTTTGACCTTCTAAGTCTTTCACATATAAAGCATGACCATCTCTTAAGTCCTTAAAGATGAGAAACATCAAGACAGCACTTTGGGCTTCTCTTGACTCTCCATCATGAAGAAATTCACCATAACTTCCAAATGCTACAGCAAGCTTGAAGAGCATAATTAATAGCAACATGTTTGCTCAAGAAATAAAAATTAGGTCAGCTAACCTCCTTTTTTAAAAAATTAATTCTTCATGTTTGAGGGTGGTTATGCTTTAAAGAATAAGTATGTAAAAAACAACATTCGACACAGATTTGCCCAGCCTTCCTCTCTGGTCCAAAGACATCTCACTTTAGCAATCAAAAAATCCCCTAAATACTATACATCTCCTCCTTTCAAAGTACGAGAAGCAAGTTTGCTAATTTCTGCTAACACCACTGAGATAGTGCAGTTATGAGTCACCAAACTGAATGAAACCCAGCATGAGGGGATCTGTTAGGCTTAACCCCATTAGTAACAACAGATCACAGCATGATTTTCATACCCCCAACTAAACCTGCACACACATGAGTAAACTCACTCCAAAAGCTACTGGGAAACAAACTACCAGAAAAGCCATAGCTAAGAATCACTTTTTCCTATAAAAGTTAATTTTTTTTTCTGCATACACTCACAGAAAAGTAAGTACACCATTGCTAACCAATACTTCACATGCCTTAAATTCTGATCGGTGTGATTTCAGAAGTATTAATTGACAAAACAAAGAGGCACAGCTAACGACTGAATGGAGGCAGAACTCAATGACAAATGGATGAGTATTGTTTTGTAGGGAGATCTTATATACCAGAAAGCTATAACAAAAAGCCAGCTTAACAGTTTTTACCAAAAAAAAAAAAAAAAATCCAGAATAGATGCTTTCTGTAACAAAAACAATGAGTTTGTTGGCTGGTTTGATTTTTTAAGCGTTCCAGTTTTAATAAAACCACAGAACATCGAGACATCTTCTCCTTCCAAATTAATCACCAGTAGTTGATATGTATTTCTGTGACTCAGAGAAACCAAGGGACCTACTTTTTTTGATATGGCCCAAAAATTTGGATTTTGTTCTCACATAATCCAGGTAAAGCGTACTTACTACCAAACTATTGGTTGTTTCATGATAGCTATCAATTGACTACTTCTGCTCCGATAAAACAGCATGGTGCAGGAGCATGAACTTTAGCCTCCCACACCACAGGCAGGTGTGCTGGAATGGTTGGGGAATCTTCTCGGAGAGGTCAGGGACGTTGTTTCACTTGCAGAAAAAGTGAAAATACAGTTTCAAAAATTTCCAGGGCCAGAAACTCTCCCCTACGTCTATCTGGGAAATGAAGATCCAGGGGATTGTAGTCCACAGGTCAAATGCTCCAGACCTCTTAAATCTAAAATCGAGGATTCTCTGAATCAAGCTGAATTTTTTGTTCCTCTCCTGTCCGAAACAGAGCAGAAAAGGAATCCCAGAATCAAGGAGCTTTTACATTTTTAAATATTCTGCTGACCCTTCCACTGCTGTCGTAAAATACACCTCCCATACACCACTCAATAAACCATGCTAGAAACAAAGTAAAATTTAACACGCTCATGAACAATTTCCCTTGACACAAGTATCCCAAATCGTAAACTATTTACCAAAATTTCCTTTTGAACCTCATGTCCACATATATGAGCACCAGGATTTGTCAAGAACAATTGTCAGGTGGAGTCTAAGTAACTTAAATCTCTGATCTGCACTTTTTTTTTGCCAGTGCTGCAATTCCTCTGTATAGGGACTTTCATCCAAACAATTTAGAACATTACACTCTGTTAATATGAAAACATTCAAAAAGTAAACATTCATCATAACCCAAGAAAATAACATCAAAAAACATTAAACAGACGCAGCACACAAATATTTGGCAACCATTAAAACTTGCATGTAGCAAAGACTACTACTAACAAAACAACTGAAACGCAAATAGCATTTAAAAAACAGTATGCCTTTTGCGTCAACTTTCCTTGTTACTGAGCTTTATACTACTACACGCTCTCACTTCCTGGTTTGTCAGAAACCACACCGTTTTAAAGTCAAAGGTGCTCACTAAAAGGAAGAAGGAGGAACAAGTATTTTTAGAGATGTTTTGAGACCTCTGATAACAGCAGAGTATCTTTGTAAACTTAAAGACAGTTTTTCTCCTAGTGTTTGTTCTCCTTCAGCAAGCAAACATGAACAACTAACCTAATTTTTTTAATTGTGGCCCAAGAAGTTCAATGGTATATATTACATTTGCAGCTTCGACAGGAAAAGTTGTGTCCTCAACTTATAGTCAGATCTGTTATGAAGTATTAAATACATCCATACTGTATTCAAAAAATAGCAGCAGACTACCTAATTTATTAATAAAAAAGGACACTGAAACAAGATTCTACTCTTCCTAATAAGCAGAATAAGTAAAGCATTTGAATGAACTGCTCCCTGACACCCCCACCCCCTGCAGACAGAACGTGAAAGTTCTGCCTACTTCCAAAGCAAATGGGAAGAAAAAAAAGGCCATAAACATCTTCACAGGAAAAGTTGTTTTGGTGTAAAACAGCAACGTGAATGTTTTGATGACAGTTTGAGTTACTAAATCAACATTTAACTTTCTTGTTGAGTACACCTGTTGAATGTTTAAACATAACAATACACTTCAGTTCTAAATAAAGCAACAATTTCTCTAAGGCAAACTAAGGAGGATGCTGCTTAGAGTTGTTTCAAGTTTAAATGTATAGACAGAGGCTCATATGCTTTATTTTCAGCTTTTATGATCCATAAGTAAAAAGACCCTACCTGAAATCTAGCATGGTGAAAGTATAAACATGCAAAAAAAAAAAAGACAGAAAAATAACATCAAAAAAGCACAGAATTCTTCAGCACACACAGGCTGTTCTTCCCTCTCACGCCCAAAAAGGCAATCAACTTACCAGATTAAACACAGTGTCGACTATGTCTCTGTTGGACACTTCACCAACTTCCACCAGTCCTGTCAGCACAGCAAATTTCATCCTGATGCCTCGGATGGGGACTCCTGGATTCAAAGGCTGCAGCACACTTCCCCCTTCCGCAGCATTTCCTTCTTTTCCCGCTCCTCCTCCTCCTCCACCACCTCCTCCTCCATCATCACCTGTTGGCTGAACAACTTGTTTGCCTTCACTCGCCATGGCTAGTTTCACTGCAGGTTACGACTTGAAACGCCGGCGGCAGGCTGACCGCTCCGGGAAGAAGGAGCGACTTGGGCTGCCGGGAAGGTAACCGGCGGCCCCGCTCCTCCCCTGCGGCTCCGGCTCCTGAGGAAACCCGCGTCCGGCGGGCGGGAGGCGGGGGGGGGCAGGCAGGGAGGACGCGCCCTCGGAGTCCCAGCTCTCTCCTCAGCAGGAGGCGTCTGTCAGCAGCTCTCTGCCCTCCGGCAGGTATTTACGGCCCTGAAGGACAACCCGAGGCGTTTCTCAGTTGACGGAGGGGCAGGCGCTCCCCACAAGCCCGGG
>NW_009649717.1:2677246-2677702 GCF_000708025.1 Charadrius vociferus
GCTGCAGCTCCTGGGGGCGAGCGGGGCGAGGGGGTGTCCGCCCCCTTCCGCCCCCGTCGGTAGCGATCCTGGGGCGGCGGTGAGCCGCTCCCCCAGCCCGAAATCCTCCTCCTCATCCTCCTCCTCCTGCCGGCGCTGCTCTCCGGGAGGGGGCGGTGGGGGGAAGGGGGCGAATATAGGTCATGGGAAACACCGCCCAGATTTGACGAACCTAAGGTAAAAGGGGTGCAAGAGGAGGGTGGAAAACTCGCCCTCTTCCTTCAGGTTTAAAAGCCTTTTGAAGGTGACGCCGAGTTGTTTCGGGCTGGCGTCGGGGGCAGCTCGGTTCGCGGGAGGGCTGGTGCCACGGCCGGGCGGCGGTCCCTCGCCCAAAACGCCCTCCCGATCCCAGCGAAGGCGGGACGGCAACGTTAAAACCCGGCGTCCCCCTGCCGCCGCCGGCTACCCAAGCCCGCC
>NW_009649717.1:2677784-2709545 GCF_000708025.1 Charadrius vociferus
GGTGAAGGGGGATTTCCCGCCCTCGGGCAACGCGGAGCGGGGCTGTGACTACCTGTGGCCGGAGGGGAAGGGCGGGTGGGCCCAGCCCCGAGGTGCCCCTCCCGGCACCGCAGCGCCCGCCTCCTCAAATCCCCTTCTTCCCTTGTCCCTCCCTCCCGGGACCTGTCGTGAAGGTGAACTTAGTCATTAAATCATCAAATCGCGTCCGAAATTAAGGAGAGTCAGTGGATAAGGATTATACGTCCTTCGAAGGACTGTGGGATCTCCTACCAGCTGTTCAACAGGCAGGCAAGTGTATGAGTTTTATTAACGAAGTATCACAGCAACATGACAGCATCAAAGATTTCCTAAGGAAGAATCATTTCAGGGATGTGGGCATAACTTGCAGATAGATAGAGGTAGAAAAAAATACATAAATATATGTACATTTTAATGCTTCACAAATATGCTCAACGTCCTCTGTGATATAAAAAGCTGTCATTTATTTAATTCTATGGAGGGAAAGGGAATGAATCTTTAAATTGGTAAAAATTTCTGTGTTTTGAAATCTGACCCTAGTGAAACTGCAAAGAGGCCAATGGGTGTTTTGTCTGGGAAATAAATATTGCACCTTGTTCTTGATACTGCACCATGTTTGGGACAAAATTGTGTGTACGCTTCCCTGTTTACACAAAAAAAGGTACAAACAAAATCAAACCACAGTTTTTCGGGAAGATAGCTTTTTGAAGTGATGTGCAATGTTCCTGATAAGCATGCTAAAGAAGATTGTAATTATTAAATATTAGCTATCATTCTAACTGATTATATTATTATTAAATAAAATTTTAACTTTTCTGTGGCCTGATTTGGGAATGCCATACTTTGTGTGTGTTGGTATCATTATTTCCCACCGTTTGGGGGCAAAAAATAAAAGACACTCTGGCACATGTTCCATTATAAAGCATGTTCCATTCCCTTCCTACATAATTTTCTTACATTGTTACATTTATCTATAGAATGTATGTCAAGACTAAAATATTTCATAGCGCCTTTCCTGTTTGAATTTCCAAGTCCTAAGAAAGGAGTAAGCTCCTTTTTTTTCTTTCTTTCCTCATCTCCCTTAGTTACATACATACATTATTAGGAAGATATGATAATCTCTAATTTGAGTAGCAAACACCTGCAGTTTCTTCCTCAGAATTAGAAATGTTTAGAACTATAATGCTGACACATTCAGTCTCTACAGAGCTACAGGGAGCTTGTGCGCTTGTACACATGCTGTGTAATCTTGACATTTTAATCTTAGAGTTTCCTGACGCCAGCATTTCTTATGCATGTTTTAGATTTCTCACATCTATCGCTTGAGCTTCCCTGTCTTTTTATGAGTCACCTGTAGTTTCCTAAGGTATTTTCTTCCCTCTTGTTGGAAGTAAAATTTTTTATTTGAGCTCTAAATTAGTTAAGTACACATTTTCACACATGAGTTTTACCTGCCTGCTTTTAGGTATTCCTTGCCTCCATGGTTGGCCTTTATATTTACACTCTGCATCAGGCTATCCACCAAAAAAAAAGGAATGAAATAATGTTTGGAATTTTTTCCGTATCTAGTAACCTGGAGTATGAGTTCTATTTGTGGCCTCTCCTGTTAGCTGCGTAGAATGCAACATTTGTTTTTAATCCTTTTCTGCTTTCTTCTTTGTTTTAACATCATATTAGAAACAAAATAAATAAAAGAAAATGAATTGCTAAAATCCAGCCTAATGGATTTCAGATTTTTTTTTATCCAAACTGCATACTCCAATAGCCAGCAAATCCAGTTTGCCAGTGAGGACAGCACTGTCACAATGAATCCTGTCAGATCTTCCTATATTTTCTTACAGATAAATAAATACCTCTTGACTGGTCTTGATTGTTAAAGGCAGTAGGGTATGTACATCAGTCAAAGCAGGTAATGTTCAGTAGACTGCCAGTTTAGGATTCCAAAGATAATTGTTTTAATTTCATTTTTCAGCTAGGTAAACCCAAAGTTAAATTCTCCAGGTGATCCATCCGTTCTCCATTTGGGCTGGTTTTATGTTCAAGCAACCATGGTAGTTGCCAAAAACCCACCACCTAAGGTCTGGAGAAATAGACTGTTACATAAAAGTTATTTAAAGTATAGCTGAGAATTGGGAGCAAACCCCATCTTAATCCTTTGCCCTGAGCTTCCCAAGTGTGGTTACAAGTCTAATGCTGGTTCTGCCTTCCACAATCAAACTAGAAGTGTTGAGCTAAGGGAATAAAAAAATCACAGGAAGTTTTCTCTAAACTTTATAACCCAAAAGAAAATCATGAAGCATGGATTAAAAATTAACTTAAGCCCCAGACTGGGAATGAACTCCATAAGATTTTATAGAAAGTACCAGTAAAGTCTCTGAACACAATTTTAAGAAAAATATACTTTCTGTTTAAATAACCTAGTTTAGAAGTTCTATTCAAATCTTCTGAACCCTCTGTTCGGCACTGATCAGACCCCATCCGGGATGCTATATTCCACTCTGGGCTCTCCAGTACAAGAGACACATAGGCATACTGGAACGGGTTCTGCGATGGGCCACAAAGATGGTGAAGAGACTCAAGCATCTGATGTAGGAGGAGGGGCTGAGAGAGCTGGGACTGTTTAGCCTGGGGGAGAGAAGACTCGGGGGGTATGTTTTCAATGTGCATTAATAGCCAGTGGGAGAGTGAAGTATAGCAGCTGAGGAGCAGACCCACTGCCAGCTTCACTGCATCTGTTGCAAAAAGAGTAATTTTTGGCAGCTGGAGTCATTGACCTTTTTAATTGCTGCAGCTAAATATGAACAGTGCTCAGGGATCAGATCTTTTACGTAAAAAAAACCCCTATTTAGTTCATATAGGATAAGAAAGCAAGTGTCCATAATAACGCATAACTTCCCTCCAACTAAATTGATGTGTTCAGTTTTGTTGGGGTTTGGGGGGCTCATGACATCCAGCAATGTCAGAAAAAGTTTTGAATGAAGTATGTTTTAGCAATAAAATATTCTGCCTTTAAGCAAAATGAGGGAAAATAAATTATATATAATTTTATAACTTTTTATGACAAAATTCTCCTTGCTCTTGAGCACTGGAGAAGAAATGGCCTCAAGTTGCGCCAGGGGAGGCTTAGGTTGGGTATTAGGAAAAAATTCTTCACAGAAAGGGTTGTCAAGCATTGGAAGAAGCTGCCCAGGGAAGTGGTTGAGTCACCATCCCTGGAGGTATTTAAAAGGCAGGTAGATGTGGCACTTTGGGACATGGTTTAGTGGTGGACTTGGTAGTGTTAGGTTAACAGTGGGACTTGATGACCTTAAATGTCTTTTCCAACCTAAATGATTCTGTGATTCTATGATTAGGAGCTGCTTTAAAAATCCTTGACTAGAAATTAAAATCCAAAAAAAAAAAAGCTGCTTATAAATATTGTTGACCTTAAATATGAGAGGTCCTCTCTGTTTCTACAGAGAACATATTACTTCAAAAGAGCACTGTAATCCCAAAATAAGGAGTAGCCTTGCCTAAAGAGGAAGTTTTCTTTTGATTAGGTGTGAAGGCTTTTGCAGTACCTGTTAGATGGTATTTTATTTTTTTAAATATACTTCGGTGCACTTTATAATGTAGAATTTTACTTTTTTGTAATGTATTTTTTTAAATCTGTATGGTGAATTTTACTCGTATTTAGAAGTGTAATCAGTTAATCTCTTCATTTGTCTGCATCTGTTCATTGTCAGTGGATTGCTGCTATCAGTGTGTTTAAAAGCAATTAATAAATGAATGCTTAATGAGTCTCAGCTAGGTGGCATTAGAAAATGCCTTTCCACTCTCTAAGGAAATTATGCTGGTACTGAGCTGAAGAAGATGCTTTAGCTCATTTCTCTGATTCCTTCAGCTTAGAAAGGGTCTTCAAAATGTCATTGTGATTCCTTGCACTATCCAAGCCATGTCAGGAAATCTTTCATCTCCATCAAAGGAAATATGAACTTTCACCACAGTAAATTCTGAATAAACTTACGAAACAATTCATTGTGCTCTATTTTTAATGAGCACTCCTTACTTTTCCTTTTGAGTCATACACCCTTATTTCGTTAGCCTTTTTTCCACTCCCTTATTTGTACTAAAAGATGTAATTGTTGTTGTGAAAGTCCTCTTAAGAATCTAGTTTCTGGCAGCACTGTAAGATATGTTTACTTTGTTTTCTGCTTTGGTAGTGAATCCTACACTGTGTTTGGGCAAAACAAAGGCATATGACATTAGCATACAGAAGACACTACAAATCATGTTTCTTCACCAAAACCTCAGTTTACATGCCATACTTCTCAAATCAGACATCTGTACACTTGCAGAGGGAGGTGGCCTTGAGCCTGGCACTTACCTGCCTTGCTGTGCTGGACCCAAAGGGTTCTGTGATCCTGCAGAAGCAGCAGCTCCGGGCCTGACAGCAGCTGTACCCACCCACCTCGTTACACCTGGCTTGTACACCAGTCATTTCTCATGCACTGTTCAAACTCTCTGGCCAAACCCAGTTTTGCTATTTAAAAAGGAAGAGTTGAACACAAAGAGTCCTAAAGAAGCAAAAGACAGAAATAGCTCCATATTAGAGTTTTGAGAGGGATTATGAGAGGTTTTCTGCGTAAAACTCTAGTATGATCTCAGAGGATGTTTTGAAATCCCCAACAAATCGCTTCTCACAGAGGCTGGATTAAGATCTGTGGAATAATTGCAGTTATGGGCCTGTGTAACATCACAGAAAGCAATGAGTAACAAAAACTTGAAATATCATTATTTTTATTATTATTGAAACAGCTCCAACTTGAAATATTATTTTTATTATTATTGAAACAGCTCACTTGGTACATATTGTGATGCTTCAGTCTTTCAGCTCTATTGTATAGTTACAACTACAAAGATTAGAGATGCTCCTGTAATGAATGCATAAGCTATATAATCTCCCTCTGGCTTTTAGTACTTCTGTGGATCACAATGCTGAAGTAAAAAAAAAAAAAAAAAAAGAGAAAAGTTAGGCCTGAGGATTTCAGCTGATCATTGTTTCCCAGAGACTGCGCAGCAACTGGTGGCTACAGAAAAAGAAAAGAAAATGGTTGTGTGGGTAGATGTGGGTATGTGTCTCTGAGAATTCATGCTGTATTTGTTTTTCTTCTTTTTAAATAGCTTTTATACCTTTTGGATGCTGTATTCATTTTGGCTTACCTGAAACTTTTATATTATAACTACTAACTAATTAACCTTTAATGTGTTGCACATTTTTTATTATCTCATTTTATTTTCAATATAGCTCCCCCTGAAGAGATACTTGTGTAGGATTCAGAGCGAGGAAGCTCTGTTGGAGAGAGAAAATTTCATAGGGCTGTGTGTAGGAGGATGAGCAGGACAAGGGATTGGAGGTGATCTTCATGTTTTGGAAGGAAGGAGAGGCACTGTATTAAAACAGTGAGGTGAATTAAACAGAGAACAGAACAGCAGAAAGTGAAAGGAATGGGGACTAAGAGACTGTTTTAATAGCAACAGGGATAAATGGCAAGGAGGCGTACAGGGAGACAGTCCATACAGAGCAGTAAAGAATCAAGGGAATCAGTGGTTTGGGAACAGAATTAAAACAGAAAGAAAAGATTTAGAAGACTGCAGTATTTACCTGGCTCTTCTAAACTGCAGTGTCTTTGATAAGAATATTATAATAGCCACATACCAAGGAACATTCTTATATATATTTACTTACTGTAAGAAATCACAATGAACTAACGTGATCAAGGATTGTCTGAATAGATTAGCTGTGGTATTTTGCATATGAAGGCACTCAAACTGACTACTTTGCAAGGCAGCCAGGTGCTGGAAGACAGTAGCCTTCTATTAAACGTCAGGCACTGTGGAAGTTAGTATTTCCTGAAGATACAAATCTTTTGCATAATCTTTTCTATACTATCCCCCTACATCCTATGAATTTACTACCTCCTCATTTGAACCCCTACATTTGTGAAACCAACCAGAGATGCACCACTGATCCAATTACTCCAGTTAGCACCGACTGAAAACAAAAAGATCGTACCTCCACCTCAAAATGCTGTAAGTGTCTAGCTAACTCTGGGGAAAATAGGAGCTCCAGAGAAAATCTGGAATCTGGCAGCCCCAGCTGGCTGTGGTGTTAGGACACAATAAAACTTTGCCTGAACTTAAGAAATTAATTGAGCAAAGGTAGATCTAAACAGTTTCCATGGCATTATGTCCATCTTGGTTTACTTGACCAGATGGTAATACATTCATAAGGGGTGCTACTGATGTTATAGCAATTAATCTGCTGGACATGCCAACGCGGAACACAAACACAATCACGGTTATTACCTAGATGAATACTCTGTATGAAATTTATTTTCTTTATGTTAATAAGAGGTGAGTTGTGGGACAAGTCGATTCAATTGTGTAGTGACTTTAATATGGTGTCAAATTACCACAAAAACTGTTGGTCACAATGTTACTGGTAAGAGCTAGGCCACTGTGTCTCTGCAGTTGCCAGCCACCTACTCCCCTACCTAAGAGATAAGCTGATCTGTTTCTGCTAATGAGGATTAGCCACAGTTACAGAAACTATTGATTTGCATAGGTACAGATAAATGACATTAAACTTGTGATATGCTATTGTGCTTTATAAAAAAAAAAAAAAAAATCAGCAGTATGCTAGCACTTGGAAAGCTTGCAAAAATTCTGAGTCAGACTCCGATAACGCTGCAGCCACATTGTCCTGATTGAGTAGCCAGAATTGTCTTTCATTACTGCTATCTACTGCAGAGTTTCACATACATACTTAAGGATTGTTTCACTGCACTGGTACTACAATCCTGATAAATGCAAAAAGGCCCTAAAGATCCAGAGTTTTTTCAAAACTTAGTCTAGTGCTTCTCATAAATCCTAAATTCACACAGAAATTTTCAAGAGAAAAAATTCCTGGGAGACTGTTTTTCAAATTCATGTCTGGAAGGCAAGAGACATGTTCAATAAGATTGTTTTAATCAAGGATCTGCACCAGATGAAGAAGCTATACACCTCAGTGAAAAATGCCAAAGGAGGATGAAAAAAGAGTAGAAGGGTAGCAATGCACACCTTTCCTTATTTCTGGTCCATTTAAGAATGGTCATTTTTTACATGGGACAAGAAGAGGGATGGGAGAATGTTGCAGAAATAACTGCACAGGTGTGATTATCTATCACCTGAGTAGGCACTGGAAATCTTTAGACAGAGATTCACAAATCGTGGCACACACCAGTGGTGGCACACAGACCATTGCCAAGCAGCGTGCCGTCCAGGAAAGAGCCCAGAGCTGCTGCTGCGATGGCGACTTTCAACAGCAACTTCAGCTATTGCAAATCCTCCTCTTCAGGCCCAGCCAGGGCCCCCAGAGCACACTACCAGAGGTCTTTGTGTAGGTACTTAGTGAATCCTCCTTCGGTTAACTCTGCAGGTGTGATCCACTTCCAGATGCCACATATGTCTGAGGGAAGATTAGCAATCATCTAGGCTATTCCACATTCTACACTTCAGTAATTCTGAGGTAAAATCATTATGCCCAAGGTGGATTTTTTTTTCCAAGTATAGCTAGTGTTGCACTATAATATTTTTTATTATTCTTAATTAAGAATCTTGCCTTTTTTGAATTCTATTTTTTTATTACTCTGTCAAATTCACCACTAATAGGTTTCCTTTATCATAAAAAAGCTAGCTTTCTTCTCCATGTTTCCATTCCTTTGTTATGTTCTTATGAGCTTGCAAATCTGTAAGCACTTTTCTCCATTTGCAAGCCAATGCGGGGAGGTCAGGATGTTTATAAGGACCTGGAATTCCAAAAAATTCATTTTGTATTTTAGTTTTGATTATTGCCACTTAAGCATAATGACAACATCCATCCAGTTAAAAGTTCAGTTTCAATGGAAATTGCTTTTTTTTTCGGTGAACCACTGCTAATCAAAAATGTATGAGCAATGCTTTCATAAGTCAAAAAATAGTAAAATAGTCTCATAAGTAAAATAAAATAAAAAATGGAGAGTGAACAACTTTCTGTTCTAACATGGCCATCTGTCATTTATAAAGACATCACCCCATTAACCTGTCTAATCAACTCCATTCTTTTTTCAAAGTTGGTTAAGTAAGTTTATGAGGAGACGTAGATGTTCTCTTGATTAAATCTGTTGTAAAACGGCCTCCCTGGTGTTCTGCTTTGTGTGCATTTACACATATAAAGGTAATTACAAGTACATATCACTACTGTAAATTCCATGCTTGTCATATTACAGTACATGACATTTTCATTTCCTCCTGGTGAAAATGAAATCTGATCTTTTCTGTTCAAGCAATAATGACCAATTAGAATTTGTTATTATTAATGTTTGTCCTAAAGTGCTCCAAGTCATGAGGTGGTTTCCTCCCAGGCAGTAGAATTTATAATGTGGAAAAAAAGGGGTTGACATGTTGCTATACCACCTTCAACCATTCCTTCTCAAGCCTGGTTATTCCTTCAGCAAACTGGGAGATCCCTATGGAAAAGCCACATTGTAGGGAAGAATATTACTGAGTTCAAGTTTAAAGTGCAGAGCTGAAATAACTGATTCTCCTCGGCAGAAATTTCTGAAGTCTGTCTCTGACCTTTCCTCCCTGACATTTTGCCTTTATCGCCGGGACCAGAGCTTAGTTCTCTTGCAAGTGAATGCAGCTCTGCAGAAGCCAGTGTCAGTTAGGTTGCATCAGTTCTGATGCAATGTGGTCAGCTATCTTCATCAGGATGTCTTCAGTACCTTCACATTTTACCAGTAATGGGGAAACTATTGGAAACTGACCCTGCGCAGAACTGTCCAGGGCATGAATTCAAATAACTGTGCTATACCTGGGAGCCAAAATAAGAAGGCACTATAATATGCAGCCAAAGTTTATGTAAATAGCTGAAATACTGAATATGATTTAAATGCTTTACTAGTCAGTTAAGTAAGTTCCAAATAGGTTATATTTAATAAAATGCCAGTTTTATCACTGCCAATTTCACCATTTGGATGGGGTTTTTTTTGCCTGATTCTTCTTCTATTTAAAATAAAATACACGTTTTCAAATCTTGAGATGAGTAGATTTACACTTGTAGAGAATTCTTTGTAAAGACCCTTCAATGGTGATGGATAGCACATTTATTTCTAGAGGAGTATGGACCACTTGGTTTGAGAACTAAATCTCTTTACATTACATGGGAAATCTTCCCTCTAGAAACTTTCCTCTCTAGTGGTAACCGGAGAGACAGGCGACACACGAACGCACAGTGAAGAGAGGAGGAAAGACAATTCTGTATCACATGTGGAGGGAGAGAGGGTTAAAAAAGAGCAAGAAGTTGGGATTATGTCATGACACGTCATATGATGGAAAGCAGACGACAACTTTTGGGGCACTCCATTTGGAAGATGGAAACGGATCTGCTCTGCTCTCACTGAAATGCCATGGAGGAGGCTGGTAAAGAATGAGTTGGGGTGTATTACAACTCAGGGAGTGGCCAGCACGTCTCTTGTCAGATCTCGGGGTATAAGAAATTCAAAGTCAGCCTAAAAATACTCCGACAAAAAATAAATACCCATAACCTTGTCTTAAGCACAGAGACAGAAGAATGGAGAATTTCTTTCTGGATTTGGCCAGCCACTTTTTCTGCTTTCCCAGTTCATAAGCACATGCAGCATAGCCACAGACATAAAGTGGCAACTGTTTCATCACCTTTTTCTATCCTTGAAGAAAACTGACACTTTGGAAAACAAGGAGTAAGCTTATGCCACCTTTACAGCCTGAAGGCAACTGGATGTAATACCATGCAGCAGCTAAAATTCTAATCCAGTGTCGGCAATTTTAAAAATTTAACGGTTTTGCACAGTTTGAGATCTATTTTACTGGCTCTTGCCTAACAAGTTTCCTTTACTCAAAAGCGAAGGGAGCTAGTAATAGCAGTAGCAGAGATCAGAAGCAGCAGTGGCAGTGGCAGGCTAAAAACCCTGAACTTCAGCCCTGAACCCTGCTGTTCCGGCAGGCGGCAGACAGGATCTCATGGGAGGGTGCTCCGAAGGGCAAAGGGCCACAGAGAGCTGCTCAGACTCCGAGGCTGCTCAGCCTCCTGAAAGCACAAGGACAGGCCATCCAGAACTGCAGGAAAATGGGTGTGCGTAGCAGGCGGCCAGACTGGCTGAACAGGAAACTCCTCGCTGAGTTCAAATGCGAAAAGGAAGTGTATGGGGCTGGAAGCGGGGATGGGCTGCGCAGCAGAAATAGAAGTATTGTGGATATGCAGGGATGGAGTTGGGTGTTACATGCTGTTACTTCTTGCCCAGAGAGGCTGTGGAGTCCTCAGCCTTGAAAATTTAAAAAATCTGAATGCATAAGACCTTAAGCAACCTGACTGAACTTTGAAACCAGACCTGCTTCGAGCTGGAAACTGAAGTTTTTACTACCTGAGTTTTTACTATCTCTACAGAAAGGCACTTACAATTTTAACTTAGACATATGAATCGAACCTGATTTAAACTTAATCCTTACTGTTTCATTTCTGGCAGTCTTTCTTTTCAAATAGTGTGAAATTTATGTACCACTACATGAGTTTCTTGGAGGGGATGTCAGTTTTCAAAGCAGAATCTGCATTGTCATGAGGTTTTAAAGATGGAATCAATTAACGGACTGATTTAATGTAGGCTAAAATTGTTTTTCTAAAGAAATACAGAAAAGAAATAAGAAAGAAAACCTTTTAGTTGTTTCTTCCTATGTGTATAGGCAGTTTATGAAAGTCTAATGGGATTTTTTGAAATGAGAGGTACTTCAGGATATTGTTAAAAATTGTCTCGTTTTGAACATTGTTAGTTATTAAAAAAAAGAGTTTAAAAAATATTTTCTGATACCCACTCACATCAGAGGAAAAAGACACCCCTGTGTGTGTTAGCATAATGAAAAATATACTATATGAGAGTAGCGGGGATTTTCTACAACATTCACTGCACATTTTATTCAACAAGTTATATAAATGGATCTAAAATTATTTCTAGTAGGGAAGTGGACTAGGTGACTTCTTGATGGCAATTCCTGTAAAATATTTCTCTGATTTCTTTGTCAGGATATCACATTATTACAGACCTGAGCCCAGGGCTGAGAACTCTTTCTGCATAAGCCCATGCCTATTGAAATGCAGTGAGGTATCTTTAGTTAGAACATCATATTTAGCTGAAAGAGATTGAAAAAAAGAAGGGCTAGGTGCAGAAATAAAGGTTTACATCTTCTGGTAGTGCAGCTGGACTGGTTTTGATGACAATGCCATGGGTGTTTTTTCCCCCTCTTTTCTTTTTGAGTACACTTCCCGTAGAATGGCAAGAGTATTTACCCGTATCAGAAGGACCTCTCTTTTTCAGCTTAAGTTTGTATCTTAAAAGGATGCAAAATTAAAAGAGGTTATCATTCAGTTGCATATAATCTTGGTGTTTGGATTTATAAATATGGCAAACTGGAGTCTTGCTTAAAGAAAGGAGCAAAAATCACATAAAGGGTTTAGGATTCAGCTGTAGAAAATAACCACAAGTACCCACATGTTTTTAGAGGCTTGAATCCCAGTGTTACAAGAGTGTGAATGTCATTGGGGACTGGATATAGCATTATTGTAGTGATAAGTCTATTTTCTGCTTTTTGAAAAAGAATTTTCCACTAAAATTATGACTGCCAGATTTCCTACCCCACTTGCTACTCTCAAATATTTTGGAGGCTCCCATTATCTTAATACAAGTTGTAAAAGGGGTGATTTGGCCCTGGGACCAAATATGAGCCAGTTACTATGACACTTCAGACAGCTGGTAGTCTGAAGATCACAATTTGAAAACCCTTCTGTGAGCAAATAACCATGTTCTCCACTTACTAAATTAATTTAACTAGCCACATTGTAAAATTATACTGCAAGCTATTCATGATCCTTGAGATGAAGCATGTTACTCTTCAAATAATGCCTTATAGTGAAATAGTTATTCCTTGAAAGGAAAAAAAAAAAACCACCACAACACAGAAATACGTTAATAAAACTGTGGCATCTGATCTTTCCTAGTTTTAACATATCCACCTAGTACAACTGATGATTGGGTAAATAGACATAAAGCCATATGCCTTTTAGACAAAAACTTTTAAAGTCACATTTTCTTAATTTGAAGTGGGTGATGGATAAAATGCATGAGGAAACTCAGATTTTTCTGCCAACTACAGCATAGTGGAAATCTTCTTGCATAATGAAGTGTTAACTAAGTCATGCTTTTGCAGAATGATTTAAAGTGTGATTCCACCACCAAGAGACTGTAAAAAAAGCAGGGCTCCATGGTGTCTCAGTAATTTCAGCAAAAGATATGCTGAGTTTGCAAGGGAAAAAGGTGGGAATGTTTGGTTTGGAAAATTTTCCCCTCCTAATTTCCAGTTCCCCAAACTCCTCCTTTGGGCTTTTTTACATCTCATGCATCATTAGTGGGAATAAATTATCATCAGACTAAATTGCATGATTAACTATAGCTGAGTTGGCAGTAGAGGGAGAGAGGCTTTTAACCTGCACCATAGGCAAATTTGGTAGGAAATAACTGATAAAGAAAATGCTCAGTCACCTCACTAGGGCACATTTACAAAATAATCTTTTATAGAAAAAACAGACCTTTAAGAAAAGCATAATAATAAGATAAAACAAGCTTGTATAAAAACATGCACGATATCCCAGCTTCAGGAAAACTCACTATGGTCAGAAAATTACCAGTTTTATCCATAAATTTCAGACTGTTATAAAACACTGGGAAAAAAAAAAAAAACAAACAGATAATTGAGAAACACACAGATAAATAAAATCTTGATAATCAATTATTTGCTTATGAAAAAAAACCCCAACAACAAAAAAACACCCAGAAAGAATAGATATTTTTGCAATGCAAATACTTTAGAAAGAAGTGTCCTAAACCAGGTAAATCTGAATAATCCACTGAAATGTAATCTAATAGGGCAGAAGATTATAGAGCACAAGCACTACCTGTCCCCCCCATTCTATTTAATTTGCAGAAGTAAAAAATTAAGAGGCAGCATATAACATCTGGTCTCTATTCCCTGCGGAGACCAGATTTAATCATACTTATATAGAGAGACCATGATTTTTGTTTAAAACAGCTTTCTGCTCTTTAAAAAACTCCAACCATAGTACTCTTGGTATCTTGGCTCTGCCTGTGCAGAATCTCTCCAATCCACCCTCCAAAGCAGCAGCAGAAGGAAATGAATTGTGATTTTTAATTTTACTGAGAGGGGGGCAGATATGGCTCATTGGCATCTCCCTTCCCTCCCGGTTCCCCACTGCTGGGGCTGGGGGGAGCCGCAGCAAAAGGCTGTGGCTACAGCAAGTAAGAGAAGAGGTGAGGGGGCTGGAAATGCAGCGTGCTACCCTGTTATTATGAATGGTGGGAAGTGATCTGTGCTAGCAGTAGTTTTTTCTTCGTAATTTATGTGTTGTGCCATAATGTTTTGCTGCAGTGGGATTCCAACTATTCAAAGTATTTTTAATTAATGAGGACCCACAAAGGAAGAAAGCTGTATTCGTACAAGGAAATAGGACAACATAGATGTTCTCATGTGAGCCAGGGTTCTAAGGAAAATATCGTCAACGAGGCATAAGGTTGCCTGCATCTAGACTCACACTGTGGTGTAAATACTTAGAGCTAGCTAAATAATGTAAATTTCAAGCAAAATCAAAAGCAGAACATTAAATAGGTTATAGCGGTACTATGAAAAAGCATATACTCAACCAAGAACTAACACTGCCTGGCAAAGGACTCAGACTCTGATTTTTTCTGCCTATATCACCCCTGAACTGTTGACTAATGTTATTCCAAGTGAAATTTAGGTTTGATTAATCTATTCCTTAATATCTGCTTGTTGTAGGCAAAACCAAACAGTTATACAGAGCAAACCTAAATATTTTGCCTCAATTAGAGGCTTTTATATATAAAGTTAACTTCAGTGAATTTGCCATGGCAGCAGGCTATCAGGCTCTACCGTGCTGTGCGGACATAGAGTTGGTTTTGCTTTTTTGCTATGCAAGTTATTTCTGTAGCTTTACCTCCTCTATAAGATTTGCTACACTGGAAGTGCAAAAACAGTTGTAGGCATTATCTGAGGAGGGGAGAGGGGAATTTAAAACAAAGAGCTTGTGTTTTACTTTGCTTGTAAGGTAGAAGCAAAGGGAAATTTGGGGGTACTGTGTATTACATATGCTTTACAACAACTAAAATAAAAGGGAAGATTGCTTTTTTATACCTAGAAAGAATAATTTTCCTGATTTAGATACTAAGTAAAATGCTGATAATTCCTTCCTCAAACATGAGTACATAAATAAGTTATACAAGAATAACTATCTTGTGCAGTATATTCATAAATATTAGATAGAAAAAAAATCTCAGTTACATAAAGCAACAAAAGCTAACAAGGTCTCTTGAGTTTTCCTTTTACAAAAATAAATCAGTAGTCTTGCTTGGATTCTTAAAAATAATTTATTTCCAGAAGTTAAACATGTTTAAATAAATTGACTATATAGATCTTCCAAGGAAAGAAAGGCCCAACACTACAGTCAGATTTTTGGAGAAAGTTTCTTGGTTTTATTCTGGTGGGTTAAAAAGTGTATGTTAAATAAAGCATGGTTTCTGTTGATTACTTGCTAATTGTATGGTCTGTGTATAAAAAATTGCAGGTTTCTATAAAAGAGTCTGTTTTGGTAGGAACTGCTAGATTTCACTGCTGGTTTAAAAAAAGGTATCGCAAGGTTAAATTTCTTAGGAACGCTTGAAAAAAAAAATCTTTGACACATGTAGCAAGAAGAAAGTGTTGCTAAAAGGATGACCATTTAAATAGAATTAATAGAAATCCATTTAGTTTAGACTGGAAACTCGAAAGGAAAAGACCAAGGAAAAGAACAAGATTCTCATGCCCCTTTTTTAAAAGAAAAAAACCAAATAGTCATACCTTGAAGTGCTGACTGAACTGTATGCTGTTAGCTCTCCTTGACTTTGAAGGTGCCTCTTACTTCGTCTGTGCTGTGTAACAGGGACGGTGACTTCTCCTTTCTTCTAACCTGTAGAAAGATCTTTGGGACTGATTTGATTTAGGGAAGCTGAGAACAGACAAGTTTCTGATGCTCACGTTGTCCTTATCTTACACAACAGTTAGTAGAAAAGGGTACTACAAAACTACTCATGTTGAGGAAACTGATTGCAAAGGCCAGTAATGTTGGATGGTAGAGAAAAAAATCTCAAAACGGTTAAGCAGTTTCATGGGAAACAGAGAAAGCTAGAGGAGAAGACAGGATATGTTACTTCCTCTATGTTTCCAAAGATTTATGGGGAGCTACATAAAATATCATGGCTTCTGAATTATGAAACCACATTTATTCCTAGGTGGGGGTTGCAACCCCTTGTAAGCATGCAAATACTCCCTTTTCCCCCAAAGCTTTCCCATTACAAATAGGGATGCTAGGCCTTCATAATTAAAATGAGAACTTCTTTTCACATATCTTTCAAACCCAGTTCTAGTATGGATGGTTGTGTCTTTCATAACCAGTTCCAGCCACAGGAAATTTGTCATTTTACAAGGTGGATATAAAAACCATCTTGCACAGCTCACCTCCTCTTCTGTCTCCTGCCAGTTGCCTCATAGGGCAGACTGATGGGACAATGGACAGGAATACTTCTGCTTCTAACAGCCTCTGGTGAAGCGACCTACTGCTTGGGGCAGTAGCAGAGTCTAGTGATCCTTCCCCTCTGCTCAGCACTGGTGAGGCCACACCTGGAGAACTGTGGCTCAGCTTTGGCCAGCAGCAGGTCCCTGTTGCAGCTGGCTGGAAATGGCTCTGTCCACCATGGGGGCAGCTCCTGGTGTCTTCTCACAGAAGCCACCCCTGCAGCACCGCTGCTAACAAAACCTTGACACATAAACCCAATAAAGAAACATAGAAAGAGAATTTAAAAGGAGAGAGGGTACAAGAAACATACGCAAGAATTTAAAAAAATACGGACCTTGAACCACATAGAGGGAGATGTTGAAAGAAAATTTTAAAAGTGCAGGCGACAAGACATAGGAGGAGGAGTTCATTGATGATCTGGATGAGGGGATCAAGCGCACCCTCAGTAAGTTCACAGATGACACCAGGTTGGGTGGGAGTGTTGATCTGCTTGAGGGTAGGAAGGCTCTACAGAGGGATCTGGACAGGCTGGATTGATGGGCTGAGGCCAATGGTATGAGGTTCAACAAGGCCAAGTGCCGGGAATATGAGGCAGCAGTGTGCCCAGGTGGGCAAGGCAGCCAGCAGCATCCTGGCCTGTGTCAGGAATAGTGTGTCCAGCAGGACTATGGAGGTGATCATCCCCCTGTACTCAACACTGGTGAGGCCCCACCTTGAATTGTGCATTCAGTTTTGGGCCCCTCACTACAAGGAGGACATTGAAGTGCTGGAGCATGTCCAGAGAAGGGCAATGAAGCCGGTGAGGGGTTTAGAGCACAAGTCTTATGAGGAGCAGCTGAGGGAACTGGGGTTGTTTAGCCTGGAGAAAAGGAGGCTGAGGAGAGAGAGGCCTTATTGCTCTCTACAGCTACCTGAAAGGAGGTTGTAGCGAGTTGGTCTCTTCTCCCAAGTAACAAGTGATTGGATGAAACTGCCTCAAATTGCACCAGGGGAGGTTTAGATTGGATATAAGGAGAAATTTCTTCACTGAAAGGGTTATCAAACATTGGAAGAGGCTGCCCAGGGAAGTGGTTGAGTCACCATCCCTGGAGATATTTAAAAGACGGGTAGATGTGGCGCATGGGGACATGGTTCAGTGGCGGACCCGGCAGCGCTAGGATTATGGTCGTACTCGATGATCTGAAGGGTGTTTTCCAACCAAAACGATTCTGTGATTCTACGAATTAAAACACACGGGAGGGAGCTGCAGAGGAGAGACACGACGAGTCACTCATTCGCTGCCGCAGTGCCGCCTTTCCGCCACCAGGAGGCGGCGCCGGCACTGACATACCGGCGCTGCCGCCCCGCGCGCCGGCAGGGGGCCGCCGACGGCACCGCGCGCGTGGAGGGGGGGCGGCGGCGGCTCCTTACCGGGAGGCAGCAACGAAGGCGGCGGTGCCTCCTCACAGACACCCCGGTACCGCATTGCCGTTACCGGCGGACGGCGACGTGGAGCACGGCGGCCCCTCTGCGCACGCGCGGCGTCCCACCGGCAATAACGCGTTTCTGTCGCCAGGTGGCGGCGGCGGCGACACCCGCGCATGCGCTGTCCGGACGTAGCCGCAGCCTTCCGGGCTGTCTGACACTGCCGGGGCACCGTGCTCGCCCTTCCGCCGGGGCTTTGCCCGCCATCCGGTGGCACTGCTACCGGCCCCGGAGCTCCCGATTTCTCCTCCCGCCGGTCATCTCCCACCCCGGCCCCGCTCATCTCTGTGCAGCCGCAGCCGCGGCGCCGCTGGGCCCAGGGCTCAGCCCCGGTCGGGGCCCGGCCGGGACTGAGAGCTGCTGCGCCCTTTGAGGAGGGGATGTGAGGAACGGGTGGTTCACGGCAACAATATAAACTGCGACAGCCTCGAGATTGTCCTGCACTAACTTTACCTGGAGAAGTGCGGTAATGACGACGTGCGGCTGGTTCCCGCACCCCACCGTGGGACATCAAATGCCAACTGATGCTGGTTCATCACCTCCTCGGGGCAGGAGAAACTCCCAGGAGCCCAAGGCCAAGATAGGAGGTGAAAGGAATGAAGTGCCTTCAGTCATTTACAGGTTTCACGGTGGTCCTGTAGCTTCAGCACACTGCGGGTGGCTTTGCTGCACGGCGTTAAGGGCAATACAGCCTGGTCACTCAGAAAGAAAGATGCTGCTTTTCATCCTATGTTAACAAGTTACTGAGAAGACTTGCTCTGCCAGCCTAGCGAGGGCACTGCGGAAAAGCAGCATCTCAGCTGTTTCTTCTTTCCCCTCGGTCTACCTGAGCAAGGCAGACAAGTGTTACAGCGCTAAAGGCAGTTCTTACATGATGATTACTCTGGGATATTTAAGCAAATTTACTGTTATGGTCTTAGTCACCTTCTCATCTAAGGTGTTGAAAAAATCCTGTTGCTACAGAAGCATACCACAATGCTGCCAGAGCACTGCAGTGTTGTTTCATTGGGGAGTTTTGGTCCCTGCCTTTCTGTCATCAAGCAGGCAGTGCAAAATACCATCCAAGCAACTTTTTTGTACTTAACTGCAGCTTTCTCTTGTCTTAATGAGGCAGCTGTGTTGGGATGCAGATGCTACACGTGCCTCGCACAGACCAGAAAGCCTACATGCAGAAGTCACCATGCAGCAGCAAGTAGCTCCTTCTCAGGTGCCACAATGTCTTGCACTCACCTGTCCTTAGACCGGTACTTGCTAGTACTGGGTGCGATGCAGGGACCCATGTTTCTGGGTCAAACATACATCTCCAGGGGTTGGCACAGTATTCCAACCTCCTCGTACCTGTGGGGATGGCTTTGGGCTGGCAGACCAGAGAAGGAAGCCTTTTTCAACCTAATCCATAAAAAATAGACAGAAAATGGCTACAGCTGGAAGGCACTATTATTAAAATAAAAACGGCTGTTAGGTGTGTATTAATGACCCCTAACAGTCCATCTCAGCACGTCTGTGTGCAGTGAAACGCCTCAGTTCAGGAAATCTTTTTAGTCTCAAGATGAAGACCTAGCCCAGTCTGCCCATCAGGAGGTGTGATGGCATCAGCATGTCTTTCTCCTGAACTGTTTTCTCCAGGATGAGTATAATCCAGTCAGCAACCAACAGCCAGTGCACAACCATCCCCTTTCTCAGCAGGTCTGTTTCTAGACCAAGTGCCATCACCCTGCGCGAGTCTCAGAGGCTCTATCAGGGAAGCTCCGGTCTGCTGGCCAGCAAGTCCAGAGCCCACGTGGTATATAAATAGCCAAGCAGTCAACCCCGCTTCATAGGTGGCTCACCTGATGTTTATTTGCCCAGCAAGACTTTGTAATGCTGCTCGACTCAACATCAGTGTGCCACTTCCCAGCACAGTGGCTTGCATCTCTAGCCAGAAAGCAGGACTTTTCTCCATGGGGTGTGTCCCAGCACTGAGCTGTTCATTTGGCTTAACACAGGGCATGTGATCTCACGCTGAAAACACAGCAAGACATACAGACCAGGAGTAAGTTTCTTACTTAGGAGGCATAAGGGCTAAGAGCGTGGCGAGTGCTGTTTTTCCTCCTTCATTGGAGTTGCAGTTTAACTGAAGCCACTGCTGGAGTAGGAAACAGGCTCCCTTTCCAGCCATCCATGGGTTGTTCAAGGTGGACACAAAAAGCCTGCATGATATAGGCCACAGGCTTGAACTATTTCACCCCTGTAGTGAGTCCAGTGATTTCCATCTGATTAAATGTCTCTTCAAAACAACATCCAGTTTCTCTGTGAAGAGGCAGACAGAAGCTGGCACGCATCTGTAATTTGTGGAACAAAAACAACTGAGAAGCTCAGGAGTATGTAACACAATGCCCCACCTCAGCATACCCCTTCTTTCCCAACCTATCTACCAGAGAGATTTCAGTATTAAAAGCTCAGTACTGCTATGATTAGCAGTACTTAAGGTTTGTTACAGGAATCATGGCTTCTGTGACTTTTTAAACATTTGGGATCTTTATACAGTACCAAAAAATGCTAGTTTACTACCAACACCAGGATTTTATTTCAAACCTTTTGGTGGAAATCATTGTCAGCTGGGCTTTCTGCATGCATGTCCCATGAAAATGCAAAAATTCGCAAGTGATCACCTAGTGGCTTTAGCATTGGTTTTTTTCTTTTTTTCTTTTTTTTTTTAAAAAAAAAGAGTCTAGGTTATTAGGGTAGGAAATGAAAGGGTCAATCTATGAGCTAGATACTTACCTCTGTAACATTTTTTAATGAGTTTGAGTAATTCATTCTTTAAGAGATGGAGCAGAAATACTGCATGTTACGGACCTTCCCCTCTTGTGGTTTTGCAGCTATGCTGAGGAGAAATCCTCATCTGACTCCCCTTAGGGAAGACCTGCACCATCTCCAGCTGCTCTGGTGAAGGAGAGCAATACTGGATTTCTACGAAGTCAAACGTTTACATGAAAATATCCCAGAGAAGAATCTTGATCTCGAGCACTGAACAAGTAATCATCTATGAGAACCCAAAAGCAAATTACTCCCTGACTGGGCTGGCACTTACCCAGGCAGTGGTCCAAAGCTCAGGTGCCATCAAAAAACACTGCTGCCGAACATCAGGGATATTTCTGCGACATCTGAAAAGCAGCAGGAGCTGCTGTGGTGATCAAGCAGGTCAATGCACAATACCACTTCTTCCGAGGCTTGCAAAACTGATCACAAAATGAATCCAAGTTGAGTGAAGCAGCAGCCAGCAGTGTCAGTGAATGCCAGACATCTTCCCTTTGCACAGGAAACACAAGAAAGTAAAAACATGTTTGAGTGCCTCAAAAAAAAACAGTTCACACAGGGAAGAGTGATCAGGCAGTTTCTGACTCCCTTGGGTCTGTATGCTGCTCTCTGAGAGATCCCTTTTGGACTTGGCTCACCCAGGAGTTTTCAGCAAGCCTTGATCTGACCTCCAGTGTTCAGACTTGGTCTGTCTGTCCCTGTCGGACAGGCTTGAGCATGTCCCAGGATGGGTGGTGTGAAGCAGCCCGCCTGCTGTATTTGGGTGCTCCAGGGGATAGGAATACCTCTGCTTCTTACAGGCTCTAGTGAAGCCACCTTGCTTGGGGCGGTAGAAAAGTCTAATGATTGCCCTTGCACAGATGGAGACCTGAAGCACAGGTTTTGCTGAGGCAGAGTTGCCCGAGACTGGTATATCCAGGGAACCCAGATACCCGAACTACTCCTGGCTGTGGGCAGCACTACTCCAGCACCACCCTGGGGGTCTCCCTCAGAGACCAAACTGCAATAGGGAATTCAAAAATGGGTTTTCCAACTGTTGGCTCCCGTGGCACTGTATAGCTGATCCCTATGAGAGCTGCTGGTGGGGTGAAACCACAGCCCTGGCGAGGCACGGGACGCAACAGCAAAGATCTTGTCTGTCACCCACAGGCTGCAGAGAGTCTCAGCAGGACTTGGCCAGTACTCGTGCTTTGTGGTCTTTTTCTTCACGAAGTTTGCATTCGCAGAGTCTTTTCAATAAAAGGAAAATACTTTCTAATACCAATCAGCGCAATAGAAATTGCAGTGTGACTTATTTAACTGACATGCAGATCATGTTACATGATTTACTTCTGTACTGGAGTCCAAGGTTATATTTAATGCGCCCTTTGGATTATCCCTAGGAATGAGAAAGGGAGATGAGTGGACACACATCTTAGAAGAACTGCTCTTTTCAGTGCTGGTCCCAATGACTAGCAACAAGACATAAAAGTATTTTTGTCCGTGAGGAAAGCATTTACAAAAATATTGCATTTCCAATGGAGCAGGCGATAACTCCGCTGTACAGACAAGGGAGGGTAGCTCTCTGGGGAGACAGATTGTTTCCCATGTGGTGATTCAGGGAAAGGGGATTAGGCTAACTTTGCAGCCCATCTGCCATCTCACCCCCAGCTTTTGCTATTGCCCAAGGTGTCTATGAGCTGCAAATACTTAGACACTGCTTAGTCTGGCCTTTGGGTAAGTTTTGCTTTCTTCCTTGTCAAGGCACTTTTGTCTTCCCATAAATTACGTCCCGTAAACTGTGATTTTGATTGCAGCACATTTAAAGAGGTGGACAGTGAGCTGGTGTTCTCCAAAGGCATGAAGTGGGTGGCTGTAGCACCGCTTTGCCCTCAGACTGCAGGTAAACGTGGCAGTCTCATTTTGAAGGGCCAATGACTGGGCCAGCCTTCAGACTAGCCAGGGAGCACTCGCTGAACAGGTAGGGAGGCATGTGATGAAAAGCTGACTCGATGCCACCGTGGTCCTGCATTTGTAATTGTATGCCTGGTTCTACGAAAGGCCCCAATTCTTGAGGAGAAGGTGCAAGGAGGTCCCCTAACTGCAGTGTCCTAACCAAATCTACTCTCCTTTAGCACCCAAGAAGAGACACAATGTGAGAACAAAAAGGCAATGTCTTCACCTATCAAGCCTGCAAATAAAACCAACCGGGTAAGTTACCTGAAAATCTCCACAGCAATCTCGTCATTCCAGATAAACACCTGCACAGCACAACGGACAGGTTTTCTTGGTGTCGGGCAATTAAATCTCTATCAAGGTATAAATCAAAACACCAACTTACAAATCACGGTCGTAAAACGTTGCTGGAGGTTATGTTTTCCTGTTTCTTCTCTACAGTTTACTAACATTGGATCTTTCTGGAATATGCTCTTTTAGATTTGTCAGAGAATAACTCAGAAATTGAATTCAGCTATATGCATGAGTCCTAAAATCTTGAAAATAATATTGTGAACATTTGTTGAAGCTGCTTGTGCTTTTATTGGTTGGATTCATTCAGTTGAATCCATTCCATATTATTACATAGATGTATGCACAGACATAAAGCGATCAGATGTGTTATAGCTACTCATTGCATTTTCCTTTGAAGCATCTGAACGTCTGTCCTGTCAGCTCGATTGTAATTGATACCTCCCCCCTGCGCCGATTTATACATGTTGGGAAAGTACCCAACAAGGAGCTGGGCTATCTGCAACAGGTGTCTCATGTCTTGATTTCTTACTGTCAAAGGCTGAAGTCTGTGAAATTTACCTTTGCTGCACTACAGAATTACCTTGCCCTTTGAGACAAACAAATCAAATTTGCTGCTGGTGCTGCATATTGTGTTGTACTGGGCACTCTGCCTTTTCTTTATTCCAGCCTTACAACATCAAAGCATTCATTGAAAGAAGATGGTATCATCCTATCTGCATTAAGTGACATTTTGCTGTGCAGTTCACGCTGGAGTCCTGTTCATTTCCATCTCCCGTCTGTTGTTTCTAGTCAGATGTTTTAGAAATTCCAGTAAGAACTAAGGATAATATTTTGTATGGCATTGTCAAATATTTTGAATGTAGTCTGTGCAAAGGTCAAGTGTTCCTATGTGGTCAACAAGCGATAAGCAACATTTAATAAGGTGCCATTTAAAAATGAGTTAGTTAAAAGACAGTCTAAAAGTTCTGCTTTTCCAAGGGCTCACACAGCAATACACTGAATTCAGCAAGAGCTACATTGTGACTGCCGTGGTAAGTGGAGGCCTCAGGCAGCACAGAGGCCAAGCAAAAAGAGACAAGAGGTACCTGTAGAGGAGATATATAAATCTTGCAGAAACAGCAGACAACTCAACTTACCTTGAATAGCATTTAATATACTGGTGACCCTAACAGCTGATCTTCTGGTCTTAGCTTCTCTGAAATGAAGATCCAGGGTCCATGTCTCCTGTATGCCTGGAGCACTGGTTAACAGCCCCTACAGAGATCTCTCAGGGAATGGCCACGTCTCCTTCTCAGCTGCCCGGAGTCTGCTTAAGGACGCTGCAGCATGCAGAAAGGATCTTCCGCTCCGGCTCTGCAGTTTCAGCCCAGACCTAAAGCAGCATATTGGAAAAGATGCATGCTAGTATCTCATTCACTGTTCACACTGTGATTTAGGATTGACAGCTGTTAAAACAGAAGCAGCGTGTGTACATTTTTCTGTTTGTTGCAAGGGCATTTAAAAACAGACCTTGTAAATCCTCAAACAATGTTGACAGGACACAACGGTAACACACTGTGCTCTGTGTAAGAGGGAACTCTGTCCAGAGCTGGAGCATGATGATCGCAGGGAGGAAGGAAATGGGGCCAGAGAGGGGGTAGATTTAACAAAAGTTAAATGTAGTTTCATGGAGCATCTTGTCTGGTTCTGTTCTACAGTAAAATCTTTACTGGTGTCAATAAGAAAATTCTCATTAATTTTATTGCTATGAGATGACTCCCCCTGCTCCTCTCTCCTCCTCCCCCCCCCCAAAAAAAAAAAAAAAAAAAAAAAAGTTCCCTGAAAATACAGGAGGTACTGACTGTCATTAATTCCCCATGGCAGTACATTGTTGAAGAAGCATGGCTTGTGTACTCAAGCACTGAATGAAAGCACTATACTTAGAGTTGAACAAGATACACTGGATGTGCCTGACAGTACTGTGTTTTGGTAAAGAATGGTTGCACTTCCATACGTCCTGCACCTCTCCAACATCTTACCTGAACGTGGGCCAACCCATTCATGCATTTTCTTATTTGTGGCACCAAGCATAAAGCACATTTTGGCTTATTTCCGATACATGGATCAAGGCATATTAGAAAAACAGTTGTTTCATGGTGGTGTAGAAAAAGATGAGGCCTTAAACACAGGCTGGGGGCAACCTAAAACCCCAAATGTGAGAGAGATGCAGTTTTTGTGCAGATGTAACCGCACAAAATGACTCATCTGGAAGATGATGACAGAATGGGCTGAACAGCTCACAAAGTTCTCCAGGAGCAGAGACCCGAAGCACATGGAGTTAGGACCTGTGTTCCCCATGAGGGAACACTTCTGCTTCCCCAGGTTTTCCCAACCGATGGGATAACCTCTGTCATTTTAGTATTCACCCAGAACTACATCTGGGCCAGGCTTGCCCAGATTTAGAATACAATAGGTGACAGACTGAATCAGGATGTGCTTACCTCCTTGAAATTTGCATTCCCTTAGCTAGATGCAAAAAACAGGTAAGCTCTGTCACGTCTTGTCACAGTAGAGCCAAGAATGAAGGAGTCATTCTTCATTTTTGTTTTCATCAATAATTACTATCGTATGTGCAACTCTTTTCAAAACTGGCTCCTGAATTACCCTCCACTTGGTCTTGACAATATTCAAATAGTATTCCTAAATATCATCCTAGATAGTTAATCCTGCTTAGGTGAATAGATGCAAGTGGAGTAAGTACAGTGTGACATAACAGAGTAACCGTGACACCTCTGCCCCTTGAACAAAGCTAAACGCAAATACTATCTCTTTCCTCTCCCTGTATTGTGTTGCCCTGAAAATTAAACAGGCCTTTTCCTTCAAATGCTGACAATATAATTGGTTTCTTTGTGCTGAAGAGATTAGGTGAAAAAGACAGAAGCAGAATTCATTTACCGTTGAGGTAAGGGGATGGAGTTGATTTCAGCTGCGCTGTGTGCTTGCTTGCATCAGTGGGAGATTTGAACCTGAAGCTGAGGATGCATTTTTGAAGATGAAACTGATCATCTGAAAACGGTGAAATGTTTCCCTAGAAAAGTAATTAACTGCATGGGGCTTGATGACTTGGCCTAGCCATCAGCAAATCCTTCCAGCTTCAAAACATTTTCAGGAATTTATTTGCCCATAAACAATCATTGTTAATTACTACCACAATTACCGTAACCCCTTGGAGACCTGGAAGACCATTGTCTTCGGCACTGCACAGAAGGCCACGCAGAATAAATCCCAAGCATTATCTTGGGATTTATTTACTGTCATCCATTAGGATGAGAGTAGCTCCTTTTTGTCAGTTTTTTTCCATGTGACACTATGCCTTTCTAACAGGAAGGGGTTGTCTGTCTGGCTGCAGCTGGAGAAGCCTGGGACAGTTTTGTGTCAGTGGGCACCAGGGAAGGATCAGCACAAATGTTGGTACTCCAGGCAGTGCAAACAGAGGGCAGCCAGACATGTTAGACAGGGCACTCCTATAATCCTCCTCAGCTCTTGAAGGAAACCCACAGTGGCAAGGAAGGTGCCCTCACATTTTGGCACAGCTTCATATTAGCTATGCACAACACTGACAATACATGAAGTTACGTGCGATGCAGTAACGAGCTGGCTGCTCGGCCTTACATTTCTCATGGACTGGTAGCCTCCTTGACAGCTAGCCCAGGAGCTAGTCCAGCCTCTGCTGAACTCATCATAACAGCTCCTGTGATCACCCTCAAAACACTCCCACTGACGCTGGTAAGTCTTCTTGCCCCCACTTTGCAGATGAGAAGCGGAGTTGAAGCCATGACTCTGAAGTAAAGCAAGGACTCAGCCACAAGCTTGGGTCATCTCGCTGAAAGAGCTTTAAGTTAATGCTTCACACCTCTGATACTCTAGGTAAAGAGCTCGTCATCGCAACTGAACTGACAAAATACCAGTTTATGCATCTTACCTTAATCAGTAAAAAGTGCAATTCCCCATAAATATTCTCTCAGAGGTAGACTCAGTTCTGGTTGTTCTCAGAATCCTTATTCCACGTGCATCCATTTGTTTGTCCCTACCATCCACCCTGTCCCCCATGGATAATCATCTGACTCATGCACTAAACTGATCTGAGTTTTAAAATAATCAAAAATGGCAGAAGATGTCAACAGCAGATAGTCTGCAAGTGCAGAATTGCAGCAAATACACTGCACCCCAGATTCCCACTAACTGTAGTGGGCCCATACAGAAGGTAGATGGCAAAGTAGGCAAAGATTGCACATTGAATGCAGCGGTACATTGCTTACACACGGTATTGCTACATGACCCTCTCATGTCAAAAACAAACAAGGAGTGCACACTGCTGTAGCTTTCATTCAGTGCTGGACGTGATTTTGAACACATCCATCCTCCTGTGTACCCAATGCAGTCCATGCTAAATCAACACCAGGATTCTCAGAAGTTTCTGTATGCTTTGGGTCAGACCCTATAAACTGACAGATTCATTTGTAAACAGAAGATTTCGTGAAATCGTCTACATTACAAAATGATGCTACAGCATTTCATTTTGCATGCGGGCCCTGTGCTTTTTGGTTCTTTACAAACACGTATTTTAACTTGCACATTGCCTCAGTTTTTGTTGTTCAGGAGAGACGTGGATTTATAACACTGAATGCCTATTATCCTGTTCTTCCTATTTGCTTTTAGGATGAAGTAGTAACCCTTTTTATGATAGCAGGCAGTGGTTGTATTAACACCAACTAAGCAAAGATGAGTTCAGCATCAACAGGAAATAAAAACGGCTGTAAAATACAATGCCACAGACTGGGTCACACATGAGCTTACTTCTGCATGATTTCTACGTTCAGAAATTTCTGCTGATTTCTGTCTTCAAAACCACAAATACAAAGTAGCAGCCACTGTCAAAAAGCATTCCCTTTTCTCTGTAAGTTCTAGAAAAGCCTTTTTCTTGAGAGTTACAGAAAGAAAAGCATGGGCAAGCAAGAAGATATCCCCCCAGAGCAGGCTTACCTAAAGAAACACAAGTATCAGAACACTCTTACTCTTAAAGGATGCTTGTCAGGGATTACCTCACTTTACCACCCTGTTTTCCAAGTCACCCGAAAAAGGCCACCACAGCCCGGCTCTGAAAGTCAAGAGATATGGGCTATTTCAGACCAACAATGCAGTGACTGTCAGAGATGCGGGCACTGGCAGTCCCTCTTCTTCCCTCTTGAATACCTGGTCTAATTTTAGCTCAGGCACAGAAACCAGAGAAGCTGCCCGTCTCTCAAAGCAACACCCTGATTAATTCATTTAGGACTCTATCGGTAAGACTTGGCATTTCCCACCACACCCAGAAACTCAGACTTTCTGGGTGCCAGGGTAGAGGAAAAGAACTCACCATACTGAGCACTGTCCGCGCAGAGGGCACAGTGAGCAGCTTTCACATGCTACGCTAAGTCTGCCTCTGTGCCTCTGAACAGTTTTAGACAGAAGCCTCACACAGAGGCTTTGCAGTAACCAAATCCCAAGGTAACAAAGGCACAAATGAGAAGGCATCAGGAGAAAACAACTCTTACTCCTTCTTACTCTATGGCAGCAGGAACAAGCTCTGACCTTCCAGCCAGAAACAGAGAAGTCTGCCCACAGAGACCCCAGTGCTGCTGGGGCACTCAATCAGGCTCTCCCAGGGCTGATGACAAATGCCAGGCAAAGGCCCTCCATTAGGATCACTGCTAAACACATTTCCCCTCTGCTGCATTTGTTTTCTTTAAAATTCTCAGGTGAGTTCTTCTAAAGCTGCTTTAAATCCCAGATGTCCACAGCAAATAGGGAAGGCAATCCACATCAGAATAAATAACTGTAAAGCTTTGGAGGAGAGCAGAAGAGGTGCTTCTTTATATTAATGACACCTCCTGGATTCTCTCCACTATTAACCCTGCTAATGGCTTTACATTCCTATTGATCGTCAACACTCAACGTGGGATCGAAGGATAAATTATCTGGTGCCCCAAACACTTGAGATAAAAGACCAAAAAAAAGAATACGAGCTGTGCTCAGTTAAGAGCCATGCTTCATAGCTCTTTAAAAGGGAATCACAAGTCACTAGCGTTTTCTTGGGGCTGTGGGGCAGAAGGGCAGATGAATGAAAAAGAACCCCCCCCATTCCACACAGTCGGTGGATGGGAGAGCAGCCAATGGTAAGCAGGGCCAGCTCCTCCACCCATCGGGGCGCCTATGCTAGCTCACCACCAAGAGGTGTGTCCTTGCAGAAAAAAGTCTGGCAGGCTGCGAGCTTCCCTCTACGCTCCGCTCCGGGGCTGTTGGACAGCAAGGAGCTGCGCATGACCTGGCAGTGTTTTAAACAAGTGTCTTTAATATTGCAAAGCTGATTGGAACCCAGCACAATACTTAATAGCATACGTTGATCTCTAATGAAGAGTAGTTGCTAAGGAAACCACTTAAAAGCTGCTTTAAAATATTTGCCACATATTCAAAAACCAGAATAATTTCCTGCTGTCAAATTACAAGACCTCTTCAAAGGTCATTAGGAATATTCTTTAATCATTATGATAGAAATATGCTTGTGGCTCCTTTCAGCAGACAGAGGACTGAATTTTGATCTGGGATATTATCTTTTTAAAACTGAAGTCACGTCACTGAAATGAAACCAGCTGTGCCACTGCTCAGCCATTCCCGAGATCACATTTTTCAACTACATATTTCAAATACAAAGTTACAATGTCTGACATCCTAATCTTTTGAAGTATCACAACTTCTAACTTACCATACTGCACAAGGGTTCAAGTTCAAGGACAAATTCAGTTTGCACAGCTGAAATGCTATAAATGGAGAATGCCAAAGGCACAATGTAAAGGGCTAGGAACATTCTGTTCTAACTCACTTTTTCCCGCATTTAAGAAGACAGATTCTTCAGTAGAAGCACAAAAAGCTCAGCAAAAATATTTTTCTGTTTCCAAATGAACTGCCTGAATACTCAAAAGCCATTTAAAGTTTCAAGATAAATAAAGCAATCATTTGTTTTTTCAAATGTATATTCTTTTCAGAAAACATGCTGTATTGGGTCTGGCTGGGATGTAGTTAACTTCTCTCACTCACAGTAGCCCTCACAGTGCTGTGCTTTGTATTCACAGTCAGAACGGTGTTGAAAACACACCGATGTTTTGGCTACAGCTGAGCAGTGCTGGCACTGCTGGCTGAGGAAAGGGAGTGATAGGGCAGCTTGGTGGGCACCTGGCGGCCAGTCAAGATTAACCCACCACACCTGGGATCACTAAGTCCAGAAACCTGACTTTTGTTTTGATGAATACAGCTAATCCTCTAGGCATGCTTTTGAGCTGACCTTCCCAGAAAGCGTACAATGTTTAGATACAGGACTTTATTTTCCATCTTTACCAGGACAGAAGCAAGCCATGTCTTCTGAACTGAGAGGAGTCCTGTGGCAACAGATGTGCAGCTGACTCCTGTCTTTCCTACAAATGAGAACTGGTTTAGAGCCAGCAGTTTAATGTGGGTGCTCCTGTGAATCTGCTCAAGTTGCACCATAACCGTCCTGTTTTAGAATACCTCTGACTCTGTGTAAGTCATGTGTCCCAAATGAGACAGAAACTTGTTGAGTAAGACAACCAGAGGAAACAAGACTGTCATATCCTAAAGTCTAAGCACACAAGGGATATCACATCACCTGTAAAAGTATAGAGCATGAGTTTGAGAATTAGGCATTGCGCATCATTTGAACAGTGCCAAAAATAATATGGTTTCACTTTTCTATTTCCTGTTTCTTATCAGAACGCTTATTAGCTTTCTTAGTCATGTTTCAATGTTAACACTATTATTATTTATGCAAGAGCAATACCTGGCAAGAGTGCCAAAAAGTGCCTTTCCCTGGAAGAAGGAAGCTGCTTTTCACCCACACCCTGAGGACTGTGTGCAGTCCTTGTCAGCAAAGAGAAGCACGTCTGCTCCACCAGGGCAGGCAAGCTGGGGATAAGGGTGACAGGCAGGCAGGGACCTCACTGACAGCCCCACAGCATCCCAACCAGGAGACCCAGGCCAGCTGGTGGCAGCAACAGGGGGTCAGCCACAGTCCAGAGATCACCAAGCATGACCATAGAGATAACACAGGCTCAAGGTCAAGCCTGGCAGTTACATCAGCCAGGGAAGCACAGGATCAGTGAGGTACATGGCCAGGCATGGGCATACCTACAGCATAGTTTGGGCAGGGCCTGAGCTTAAATTCAGCTCCTGAGCCAAGGGACAGAGATCCCCAATAAGGTTTCCTGCAGCTCCTGTCCCAGCACCAAGGTCCGCGCTGACAGCTGGACCATGCCCGGGCTGGCCACGATCACAGGCAGCCAAATGCCCACGGCAGGGGTAGAGCCTGTGGAGCTTCTTGGTGCACTTAGGGTCTGACAGCAGCCATGCACGCCTTTCCCACATTAGCTCACCTGATTTTGAAGGGCTGCTCTTGAAAAGTGCCATGAAAAATGATAGCTGTTGCTAATTATTTGAAGGTCAGTGTTAAGAGGGTGGCTACTTCCCTTCACCACAGCCACAGGATGTTTTCTGGTCCCTTCTGGTCTGCTAGCAAACCTAGAGAGTACAGAGATAATTAGCTAGGAGTGTACCATAGGGAGCAATTCTTCACTTATGACGATAGAAAGCATGGTGAAAAAGTAAGTTCTCCCACTTGTAATGTCAGGCATTGCAGGGCATATTATATTGGTAAAAAAAGCACAGTGTTCAGAACCAGTTTGCTCTGCATTTCTGCCATCTAATACATGGAGATTGCAATGGACATTTCTTTTCCACCTACCCAAGAATCACAGCTGCTGTATGTTCAGTTACAGCACTGGGCAGGACAGCATGATAGAAGACCAGCAACGAACCTTCCCCTGCCCCCAGTAGTTTGGTTTGTTTTCCAGTCACATGAGACAGTCAATTAAGCTTTTAGAATCCAAAGATGTAAGCACGCAGAAAAGTATGCGTAAAAAAGGGAAGAGAGGTAACAGGTGAGAAATAATCACAGAAAAACGTGCAAATTGTGAAGCAAAATGAGAACAAAATAAAGCAGAATGGGCAGCGGGGGAGGGAAAGGTCAGGAACATGATGGAGAAGCAAAACCAGAGGCAGTAAAACTGAAAAAAGCGAGAAAGATAATCTTTCAGGAACAGAAATTCTTTGACAGGAGAGAGAGAATGTAGAAAACTTAACTCATCCTTTAGGGAAAATAAATGCAAGGGGAACGTCAAAATTAACTGTTTGCAGTTGAAAACAAATGTTGCATAGTAAAAGTTTCTAACCTTCCTGTTTCTGATTTTTTTTGCCTCCTGTCCTCTGAGTGCTGTCAAAGGCCCCTCAAAGTACGAAGTGCTGCACCGTAGCCTATCCCCCACACCCTGTGCCCCCACCTATTTCCCTGTGAATCCTTGCCATTGCACCCTGGCCTCATCTTCAAGCCTGCTGCCTTCTCACACCTGCTGCGTCTTTTCTTCTTCCTC
>NW_009649717.1:2709567-2711228 GCF_000708025.1 Charadrius vociferus
CCCACTTACCTTCCAAAAACCCTGTAAATATAAGAGTAGTTCCACTGCACATGAAACATGCTCAGTGTGAAACATTTATAATTTCTGTGCTGGCTTTCACTGCAAACTATCAAGCACAGAAACTGTCTCTCAGCACTTGTGCCTAATGTCATACAGGTACCCTACTGGTACTGCTCTGTAAATAGCAATACCTGTTTTACAGGGTAACATCCTGGTTTTATTCTCGATAAATCACTGTGCTAGTTTGGATACACTTCTGTATGGATCACACCTTCTCAGGAGAACTGCTGCTCTTCAGCCAATGCCAGGAGAGCTGGTTTCCATGGAACATTGTTTTTCCTTTGTCTCATTGAGGACAAATAGGAACCAGGGAACAACCTGCAGTGACAGATGAGAGCATTGCTATTGCCAAAAGACTCACAGAGTCAAATTTCATTAACGCAGAGTGGGATGCCACACATCCGGAAACCAGAACAATCTGGTAGGTACTACCATGCTTACTTAACCTGTTCTTCTACATGCAGACCTGTACAGTGAGAGCTCTGAGGGGTTTTCGTGCTGTTTTTCTGTTGCTGGGAAGCCAGAAGCCGATGGATTTTGCAGTCAAGGCACATTGTGCAGTGGGCACTAGGACTGCTGAGCTGTCCCCTACTGAATACAGAAGGGAGACAGTTGACATCAAGCTTTGTTCGGAACACAGTAAAAATGACATTGCAGTGGATGATAAGCATCAATGGCAACTTTGACAGATAAAGGATGCCACCTAATTACAGCACTAGATATAGATACATAGGTCCGAGTTTTTAAGAATCCATACTTATAGTCAGGAGACCAAAGAACTTGGTTTCCTGAAATATTGGTGCCTTTGTGAAGCCCCTAGTTGGGAAATTGAAATTGTCAGTCTGTAAATCTACAGGTCCAGTATCACATTTTAAAAGGCTGTTTATAAGGTAACGTCAAAGTCAATTGCAAAGAAAAGTTAGAGAAGATAATGCTCTTGAAATTAAAAAAAAACAAACAACAAACAACAACAAACCCAGAAACTTCCTTACCTCACAAATATCTGGAATAAATTTGACGGTGACCTCCTTAAGCTCCTACAGAAACTACATAGGCTCACATTTTTCTCTTCAAGTTTCTATTTGCAAGTACTCCTGTCTCCAGTGGACAGCGTGAGGGCAATGGGAAGGTGTGTTTCAAAGTCTCAATTAGAGTCATCTGATTTGCCAGATTGCATCAAAGGTCAAAGGCTCTGTCGGTAGCACAGCACCATGCAAATGATCTCTTTAAACTGCCATTTGGACACGGGTCAAATGAGGAGGAGGCAGCAGGAGTGTTTTTTCCATAGAAACAGCTACCTTGGAGCAGCACACTGGACTGTAGTTTAAAGCTGTTGCCATATTTTTCCCTAACGACGCCAACACTTTTTCTCTAAGGCCCCCTCGAGAAGCCCGTGTGCAGTAGCTACAGACACGGCCTGCGTGTCCTTGCAGTCGGGCTTCCCATCGGGCCCAGACTGGCTTCGCAGGGCGAGGAAGGCAAGGGGCCTGCGCAGGAACACCACCGGCGCCGCGCCGACAGCCCGACGCCTTCGCCTCGGCCAAGGCCACATTGGTGGCCAAGGCCACATCGGTGTCCCTCCTCCTCCGGCCCCTCGCCCC
>NW_009649717.1:2711878-2725487 GCF_000708025.1 Charadrius vociferus
GCGGGGCCGGGTCCCGGCCCGCGTTCTCGCCGTTAGGCCGCGCCCCGGGGTCGTGCACAAAGGCGGCAGCGGAGGAGCGAGGAGGAGCCGCCTCTGAGCTGCCCGCGGGTCTGTCTGCGGGCCGCAGCCGGGAGGAAGGGCCTGCAGCCGAGACACCGCTCCCGCCGCGGCGGGGCTTGCGGTAAAGAAGAGATCGGTGCTGGTTACACCAGGCTTTCCTCAGAGCCTCGAACCCCTAATGTAACCGCACAGCTTCTGCTTGTGTCGAATAAACCCGTCCTAGCTCAGTCCTTTGCTAGTTCGTAATTAGTAAGTAGCAGCAGAAACCTCTTTAAATTGCTGCTGTCTGTGCAGTTTAATATCCAGGCAGGGGGTGAGATTATACTGTCACACATTTCAAAAAACCCTCTGATTTTAGACGAGCTTAACACACAGAAACATAGAGTACTGGCCACATCTGTGGGGTTTGGAAAGCACGCAAGGCAAGTGCACTTATGCGTGTTCAGGGTTTTAAATTCCTTTTTAAATATGTTTCTTCCCCTGGGGCAGCAGGCAGGCCTTCTCTTTCTTCCGGGTTCCTTTTTTTTCCCCCCTTTTCTTCTCACACTCTGGAAAATTTCCATTTGCCAAGAAGCAGCCAGCCTGTAAAAGGGTCACCATGCGTGTTGAACGACAGTTTAATCGCTCACTTCATTTGCTTTAAGCATTGCATTTCCGTGTCTGGCTGCAGAAAATATTTCTTTTAAGTTAAACATGCACAGATAAACAGGATCAGATGCAGCACCTCAAAACAGATTCCCATCTACAACTGTCTGTCTTGGACTTTGGCTTTAACACCAGTGCCCGCCTTTCTAATACCTCAGTCTTGTTTTGCCCAGATAGGCTCGACATGTGTGTGCAAACATACCGGTTAGGAAAGCACATATGTCCAACTGAAAGCATAACTATTTACATCACAGAAACTAAAGATCAGGTTCCTACTCTTGACTTGCAGAGACACTTGAAAAGCCAAACCATCGAAAAAAAGGCCTTTTGAGAGTTGAATTTGATAGAGAACAAATGCATTAATTAGCTTGGGATTTTGGATTAATTCTCTGATTCATGCTGTGGATACTGGGAAATCTAAATATAGCTAACACTTCATGTTCGCCTTTCAAGCTGTGGGTTTTGTTAATTGGCAGGCTTTCAATTTGGTCGTGCTGTGTTTCAAAGAAGGAAGTTAATGTACTCATGTTATGAGTCAAGGATAACAGAAAAGAAAGAGCAACTCAAGAAAGTAAATCAGTTTTTAAATTGGGATGTGATGTTGCCATCACCCTGCAACAAAATGGAAAATCTTAAAATTCCTAGTGGTCAGTTCCACTCAGCTGGTGGCGTAGCCCACATTTGTCTGGGGCAACAACAGTGATTCCCAGCACATTCGGCCATTTATCAAGTTGACAGTTACTCTCCAAGTGCTAAGTAAAGAAATCTTTCTTCATCTAAGAATTGCATGAAATGTAAACCGAGAGCATCTAGAGTAACATGCTTTGAACTGTGAATGACAAGTTTAATGGAGGTCTCCAGAAAGCTCATGTCACAGCCATTTTGCTACTAAAGTAACCTCTTACTAAGTTACCTTTGACTGTGTGTTTTTGCAAGCACCTGGATTTTGTCTAGTGATTTAAAAAACTAGTTTTAACAAATATTTCAGATTTACAGATGCAATTATAATTGGCACAGGGAAAGTACAATGACAAGGCACTCCAGCCCAGAATTACAGTGCCTCTGGGGTACACGTGTTGCTCTTTGGTGCTCGATTGTGTCAGACTACCCTGCCATCTTTTTTTTTTTTTTGGCATTCACTGTGAGCCTGCATATTTTTAATTCCTTTAGTATGGCATATAACCCCTTTCACTCATAATTTTGCTCTCATAAACTTTGAGCAATTAAGTTAAAAATCCCTTGCTTAAAATTTAGTGTGGTTAGTTACAGTGATCTAATGGTCCAGTTCAAATTACTCCAGGGCAACAGCATGTACTTATTACAGACTGCATCCCAGGCCTGTTGGACTTTCATCAAGTTGGGTGTTACTCTACAAAAGGTTACATAAGCCAATCTTTCTACATTTTTCGGCATGCTAGATGAATCATCATTAGTGAATTTTTATCTGTGCTGAGCCAAACAGCGTGTTTGATTTATCTGGGCTGGAAAAGAGATCTGAGGAGCCAGAAGTTCTTGCTTGCCTGTGTTAGCCAAGGGAGCCCATTTCAGGGTTAGGAGGCAGAGAACTTCAGGCCAGACAAAACAGCAAAGAGCTGCACAGGTTTTACTTTTGGGGGGAAGATTGTGTGTGTAATTGTGTGTGTCTGTGGATACACTCTTAGTGGTCGTTCTTAGCCTAAGAAAATCACAATTCACTTCACAGGTCTGTGTTGAAAAGTATTGTTCAAGTCCTCAATAAACGTGACAGAACCAAATATCATGTGCAGATGAAAAAACGCTTTAAAATCTAAGCAAATACATTTCTCCTGCCTTCACCCCTGAGAGCCACAGTGTGGATGTTTCAGCAATTGCTCAAAGAGCATGCATGATAAGCTCATTTTCACAACCTTGCTTTATATTTTCACATATTAATAATTTTGCTGACATGGAGGAAGTTCATTCTCGCTTTCATTTGCTCCATCACAACCTCTTCAACCTTCACAAATTCAGGATATCATTATGCAGGTGGCCCGCAGAAATGCTTTACCTTGATCTATCTGCAGTACTCCTCATGAGATGTGGGTTGGTCTGTGTAGGATTCTTTCTCGGTGAGTCATGCAGATCCCTCTGTAGTTTCTTCTAGGCAGTGCTGTGAGGGTGACATTGTTTCCTGAATGATGTAACTGAAAATTCCCCTTCCTGTGCTTCTTGTTTCCTGATCAGTTTTCTATTTGTTCTTGAAGACATTCCAGCAGCTGCGTATCTTTTATTGCTGATCTTTTATTGCTACGAATCTCTGTGAAGATAAGTTATGTCAACAGCTACTTTAATTAATTTGGTACGAAACGGAGGGTATCAAGTAAGAAGGAGAGCCGTGCTGACGTCCCGCCTCTTGCAAGAGGAGAAGCGTCCGACAGCCGCATGCTACAGCTCCACCTCTGAGCGCCGTGCTTCCCGCTTCGATTCGGATGGGAGCGGGCGGCCTACCACCTGGGACACCTTTGGCATCTGGGACAATCGTATTGACGAACCTATTCTCCTCCCACCAAGCATAAAGTATGGGAAGCCGATTCCAAAAGTCAGCCTGGCGAATGTGGGCTGCGCTAGCCATATCGGGAAGCGTAAGGAAAATGAAGACCGGTTTGATTACGCTCAGCTGACGGAAGATGTCCTATACTTTGCAGTGTACGATGGACATGGCGGGGCAGCAGCAGCAGACTTCTGTGATAAGTACATGGAAAAATATATTAAGTAAGTATGCATGCCAAATGAACTACAGTAGAGATTCCTTCCTTAGGACTGAAAGGGAACCGGTGGGTCATACATTGTCACGAATCCTCCTAGGTAATAGAGCCACCTAGCCCAAGGGGACGGCCGGAACACTGGACTGGAGCAGTCCATTACAAAGAACATGCTATGAACTACTTATTCTGTATGGTGCCTGCCCCATTGAGCAAGTCCAGAAAGGCAAGAGAGGAAAATACAATTGTAGCCACCTTTCAGGAAAGGACTGGGAACACTGAGAGAGTGTGAATTGACTGTTTTCAGATGGGGTCACTGCGATGGCTGACCTACAGCTTCCTTACAGGCTTCTGTATCTCTGTGTCACAACCCTGGGTGTTGGAGGAGGAATTTTATCTACTTGCAAAATGACAGGATTATGCTTCCAGTGCAGGTCATTAGTAAAACCATTTTACATTTTCACTGAATTTCAGCATTATTCAACGTGTACAGGGAGGAGATAAGGCTATGGAAGAAATTGATCAAGGTGTATATTTCTTGGAAAGAGGTTTAATTTTTCATTTGCTTGTTTGTTTCCAGAGAATTTCTTGCTCAGGAGGAGAACTTGGAAAATGTTTTGAACAAAGCTTTTCTAGAAATAAACAAAGCATATGAAACACACGCTCATCTGTCTGCTGATGGTAGGTAAAAAAATACTCGTATGGGTGCGAAGAATAAGGTTTTTCTTGTTTGCTCAGTAGTTTTGTAGTAAAACATCCAGAAAAATGCTTGAAAACAGTTTTACTTAACATAGGATTTTGCTCTGATCACCTACTGCAAATGAAACAATTATGCTTTACCTCCTTAAAATGAAAAAGCTGTAAAAAGCCTAAATCAAATTTACTGGGGAAGTTATTGATGTGAATGTTAGCATAATTATCAATTAATTTCTCTTAACATGATTCTGTCAAGGAAAGTGTTTGTCAAGCTAGCAATGAGTAATTTGCAAGGAACATAACTTTACTGTGCAAGAAAACTGGGGGGGGGGAGAGGGTTGGTTTTTTTGTTGGGGTTTTTGGTGTTTCTTTTTTGTTGTTGTTGTTGGGGATTTTGTTGTTGTTGTTGTTTGTTTTTAAAGCTGTTATTCCTGTGGGTTAAAAGCAACAGTATCAAAAGTTCCCCTTTCTAACTTGGCTGCTGCACCTGAGGAGGCATGTAAGCCAAAATTAATACAATTGATATTGCTTCTGCACGAACAGAATCACAGGAGTAGCTGAGTGTGAAAGGCAAAAAAGCAGTGAAGAGGAAAACAAGGTTGGCTGTGGTAAGGCTGTGGTAAAGCTGGCACCAGCCCTTTTAGATTCCTTAGTCCTGGCTATTAATCGAGTTCTTGTATATATGTCTAGAGACTAAGTACATGTGAAGTTCCAGTTCCAGCAACTGGAGCTTATAGCAAGATAGAGATCCCCATCCCAGTTCTGTCACAGGAGTTTCCTCAGCCATGAGATACAGTTTTAAGAGTCAGTTTAGACAGTCTTTAAAAAAAAAAAACGACCACCCAAAACAAACCCAATAAAAAAACCCAAATGCACAAAAGCAAAACAAACCCAAAAAACCTGTCCCAGTGCAGGTGCTGGCAAAGTGATTGACGTTGTTTCAGAAGAACAGAAACTGTAAAAGTTTTCTCTCCAAGAAAGACTTGAAACCAACAAGCCCTCTAGGGACCGAAGTGATACTGTATTCTCAAGCTACTTTTCTGAAGCAATGAATGTATACAATGAAGTAATGGAATGGCTTCCTGCACTTTAACTGCTAGGTGAATCTTGATAGGCTCAAATATTTCCTGGCAGCACAGGTAGACTGACTGTTGCAGCACTGTGAGGGATACACACCTTTCCTCTTACAAGCTAAGGTAACAGGGGAATCAGGAAAAAAAGTCTTAAGTCCTGAAATGCAGCCCTTAAAAAAGGGGGTTTAAATCTATAATACTAATTTTCCCATTATATCCCATTTTATTTTTTTTTTATATCGAAATCCTTTACAAAATAATTATGTAGTAAAAAAGTCCAGAGTCACTTTTCACCTACAGGGTGAGTTTTAACTGAGCTTATGAGAGACACATCAGTAGAGCAGATGTGCTTTTTATCCAAGAGCCTCCTTGCAAATACGTTTTCTTAAAAGCCCAAATTCAAGAAAGCATCTGAATACAGGCTTATGTGCTTCCCTGGATCAGAGCCTTTCATTTTCACTAACATGAAGATCTGTTATATTTGTCCCCCTCCCTGCCCCTTTGTTACAGCTCTTGGTTTGGCTCATTGTAGTGACCTCTGTTAAGTGTCAGAGCAGCTCCTTAAGGAGAAGGATTGGGAACTGTACTTGCTGTATTATTCTGTTATTATCAAAACAGGTTCTGATTATAGCGTTTTGTACATGAGAGTTATATAACGGGGTAACAACAGTATTTGACATACAGGTTGTGCAGGAAGCTGAGCATTTTGGAACTGCTTATAGGATAATTTTTTTTCATATCATTTAAATAACTAGTGCTGCTTAATGAAATATAGTGCAAATGCCAGCAAATTTATGTAGCAGTTACCAAGATACTGGACAAACCCCTTCACTAAAAAAGATTGAGGTCAAGTAAAATTTGCTTGAGGGCAAAAGCATTGTCAAAAATCCATAGGGGCCACACTCTGGCAAGCACTCAGTGCTTCTCAGGTAGGCTCAGAACCTGCATGCTCTTGCAGGAGCCAGTGGGATCTAAAAGTGCCCAGTGCTCTTGACTGGTTGCCCAGCTCAAAAATCAAGCTATAAGGCAAAGAGTGGAGTAACAGGGCGCAAAGACAAATGCAGATTTCCGAACAAATTAAACTGTTTGCATATCTGTTGTTAAAATAATTCCATACTATGTTGACTGCTTGGTGTACATATTTTTGTTGTTGCTGCTGTTTTGAAAGTTACATAAAATTTCAATGCTTAGCATGTATCCTTGTTAGAAGCCTACTTCCAAACTGGTTCAGTTTGACAGCAAAATTTCTGATCAATTGTGGCTATTCTAGATGTGACAGTCAAGTCTGTTGCTAAAGTATCATGAAAATGGTGGCTGGTTGTGTAACACTGGGTATCTGGGATACGCTGGATGGTCCCCAGGACTGACCTCCTTTTGAAACCTGGCCATAGCTGACAAAGTGGAAAATAATAGCTCAGTCTTGTTCTAGTAGATGACTCTGCCAGGCTTCACTCCTTTCACTATGTTTGCAATAAAACCAGTGCATGTTCAGGATGTCCAGGTCTTTAATAACACATGACCAGCTTTAAAAGTGTGTGCCTGGGTGTTTGAAGGAACATAAGTTTTGGGACAAATCCCTGTAGCCAAAATTGCATGGATTTTGTTTGACATGTTGTTTATAATACTATTTAAGGGGTAAAAACCTCATATAATGGCACAAATTTAACAGGACTAGAGATGTGCCTTGTTGGAGCACTGAGCTATGTCTTCAAGGGCACGGCCCTTTGTAGGTCACTTTACAATTACAGAATATTTGAAATTGTAGATGGAAAATACATAGCATAATAGTTTCTGTAAGTTTTCAATTAAAAAACAAAAAAAAAAGTATTTGTATGTGTACCAGGTACTGCTACTGTGTCTGGTGTGCAGTTCACTAGCGTTGTTGGAGTGCTGTACTGGCCAGCTGGAGACTGGTCCAGTATGCCCTCTGGCAGTGATGTGTACCTGTTGTTTCACACAAAAGCTTAAGAAACTTGCTGCAGGCAGATCTGGAGTAATCTGTCCTCCGTCTAAATCCTTTCTAATCACTAACAGCCCTAAGATATGCCTGAGCCCTCAAGCATGATGTTTGATATCTCTTCAAAAATGCATTTTCATTCACTTTCATGTATTCAAATATATCCAGTCACTTTTAAATCACTGCTAAACTTAGGTAAAGGACAGAGTAAAGTAAGCTCAGATCCAACAAATATGTCATTATCCACAGGACAACTGTTAGCACAGATGGACAGAATTTTCTGATATTTTTGACCAGCCATGAAAACTGAAATGTAAAGGCTGAATAGCTTTGCTCAGCAAGGACAGAAATAAGGAAGTGAATCATGTGCTTGAGGAAATTTGAGCATCTCTTTGCAAAAATGCAGGACTAACCCTCTCCTGCCCTAGTGCAGTCCTACAAGGTACTGCTACTGCTTCCATTCACTTCAATCCACTGCTCAGAGAAAACAGGGAGTCTCTCTATTGACCTCCATGTTCAGTGCATCCAATCACATTGGCCACTCACTTCTGGAATAGCCATCTTATTAAAACATAGCCAGGTATTTACTGATGTAGCTAAGTTTAAAAGGCACTCCTGGAATCTTACTAAGCTGATCAAACAGCAAAAGTTATTTAAAAAGAACTAAATTTTAAAAGTAGTGCGCTTTGGGTTTGTTTTTTTTTAAGTTACCATTCAAACATGATTTTTATTTCTTTGAATATGTTAACCTGCAACACTGAGGAAAAGGGAGAGCTGCAGAAATTGTACTTAAATGTTTCATAAATCCATCAATGTTACAAAGGCAGCCTTTTTACCCAAGGACCCCGATTATTACCTAATCAAGTTAGAAGATACTAATTACAATATTAAAGGGATGTTTATTTTGCATATTTTCCCATGGGTCAGAATGATTCATATACTTCTATTCAGTGCCTTTAAGATGGTGCCATTTTAGTTGGCACCAGTTTGAACTCCTCATGTGTTATGTATAAATATATATAAAAAAACCCAAATAAATTACCTTGAGGAAACAGATTGGGCCATATTCTGTACTGAAGATGTTCTTCAGAGTGGCCACTCTTGCCATATATGAGACAGCTGGCCCTCTGGCCCAACAGAATTTGGTTGATTTGTTGGTTGGTTACTTATCTACACAGGGGAAAAAAAAAATGTAGCCTTTATTTTGGCTGAATTTAAACTGGTTTTGTCACACAGTTTAGTGAGAAGGCAAGAACAGTGATAATTCCCCAGAAATAGCAAGGCTGCTTCATCTGTGGCCAAAGATGCAAGTACTTCCTCTATGACCTGCAAAAGACAGTGCAGGCAAACCCAAGAGTGACTAATTCCCCTGTTCTGCAGCCCTTATTCTTTCATCTCCAGTGTTGCAGGTTTATTTTGTTTGAACAAATTCCCTGGGTGAATTTCCTATTTGCCTCTGTGTGCGTGTTATTTGTGGCAGACACTGTACCTGGTCAGCAGCTCTAGAACTGGAGGCCCTGGACACTATATGCTGGGCTTCAGTGGAAAGAGAGATCTGCTTAATTTTGTCCCAGGTGAAGGAGTCCGGCGGTTCCTAGCCTGGACTACTGGAAGGTTCCCACATCCTCTTTGTCACATTAGTTGAGATGACTTGCAGTAAAAGTTGTCCAGTGAGTGTTAAGAACCTATTGAAAGATCTTAGTTTTATAGTGATATTGTTAGGAAAACAAAATAAACTATTTAATTGTTAAAACCAGTATATATGCTGATGCAATGTATTTTGATGTTATTAAATGACCTAGCAGCAGTTGTAGTAAAGAATTAGAAATGTTATCCCATCATCATTCCTGTATTTTTGAGCTGTGCTACAAACAGCATAATGTGTGTAGTCTAGCTATATCCATGTTCTTGCACCCCTACCTAGATCATCAGCTGGTTCCAAGGAAGACAGCGTGAGCAGCATTTATTTTTCTAGGAGTGCTGTTTAACTAATAAACATATATAAAGCAAGTCACTATGACCATTACTGTAATTCTGGACAATATCTTGACTTGTTCTTTAGTACCGTCGCTTGATTTTGTCATAGTGGCTCTTTTGGCTTTTGAGAGTTTGCACTTCAAAGATGCAGATTCACCTGAATGTCCAAATGTTTCCAGTCATTTATGAATTAAAGACTACGGATCTTAACTTTTTTAGAAACTGCTTGTGTTTGTCAGCATAGTTCCAAAACCAAGGAATGAAATGGGAGAGTAACGGCAGTTCTACATTAATTTTAACGTCTAAATAAAATGTATTTTCTGTAAAATAAAAAGGTAGTTTTACATAGGTTCTTCATTTCACTTGGCTAAAACAGGTATTTTACTGGTTCTAAAATTTCTAATCACACTGGTACTTGTTAGCATCTTGCTTTCATAATGTGCCTCAAAGAGAGCCTGCACTGGACTAGTCATTGCTTCAAATTAGAAACAATTTGAAGCAATTGTCTCAGTCAGTCCTTACCTGAATAGTCAGAAGCTACCAGCATCTAAATAATTTTGAATATCGTAACCTGCATGGCAGCCATAACATAGTCCAAGATTTGACCTAGATCACCATGGTTGATATTCATGATTGACATGTTGGTTAAGCATATAGCTAAACCACATCCTCACTGCAGTAATAATACCTGTTTTAAATAATAACACAAGCTCAGTTTAGACTGTTTAGTGAGTTTTTTTGGATTCATCAACTCACTGCTTTTGCTGCACAACAAGGCTCAATGCATCTTTCAGGGCTTTGTGCGCTTCAATTTACGCCCAACCCTGTTTCACTTACGGGGTGCTGAGAGCTCAGAGGGTTGGGGAGAGAGGTCGCCACAAGATCCCAGAGCACTCGCATTTCTGTTCCTGTAGTACGTAGAGGGTCATGCTGCATGTATGCGGTTTGCTGGCAGCTGGTCAGAGATGGGGCTGACTGGCATTCCTTGGGCTCAGACACGCAGTCCTGTCTTAGATCCATCCCGCCTCCCCAGGTTCAGGGCTGCAGGGCCGGAGGTGGGCTGAGGAGTTGTAGCTGAGCTCTGCAGAAGCAGTGGTGGAAAGATCTGTAACTGTTAGTCATGTGAAAACAGGAATATGACTGAGGATTGTCATTGCTAAGCTAGTCCCAAACCCCTCTCAAATTGGCTTGCTTTTAAAACCTGGAAAAACTGGAAAATCCCAGAATGCAGGAGACCTACAGAGGACCTTTCAAGGGGATTTGCATTGGTTGTGAATGCAAATGTGTTCCAGGCAGTAGCTTGTCCTGGCCAGACATTTTTACTGTAATAGCTCAAGTCGGCAGGAGTTACTGCTTCCCAGGCACCTCTCACTGGGTTACCTTTGCATAATTTGCAGGAAGGGAAGATAACTAACTGTAAAATGGGACTGCTCTTTTCAAAAAGCAAACAAAAAAGGAAAACTGGACAGTTCTGGTATTCCCTTCACGGCAGAAAAACTGTATCTTTTCTCAAATAGGCATACTTGCATTTCTCCTTTTCAAGCACATCTTTTTTTTTTTTTTCCAGAGTATTGTAGAAATTGAAATAAGAAGCCCTTTCATTTACTTGCACCAGTTAATCCAACCAGGCCCCTGAACACAGTCAGGCAGGCAGCTCAGCTCACTCCCTTACCCTGTAGGAGAAGGAGGACAGCACCTCGGGCTCTGTTGTGCCCTCTGGGCAGTCACCCTGCACCCCTGTCAAGTGATCCCACCAGTGCCCGGGGCACATTGCCCAGAGAGCCACTGCCAGCTGACTGCAGGCTTGCAGGCACAGGGAAATGCAGAATCCAGCTTCACCTTTGCGCTGGGACCTCCAGCAAGTTGACAGGGTCTGAAGGGAGCAGCGTTCCTTTCCGAAAAAAGCCAGCGGCCTGCTGGCTGAACCCTTCATCTCTAGGCAAGGCTGGGGGAAGCAGAAGGAGATTGTAACTGACAGCAATGGGAGGACACCACAGCCTGGTGTAAAGGAACGATCTAGTGTTTCTCTTCTGGTGAACCATGTGGAGCTACAATTACTATTACTCAACTGCCTACTTCACCACCTAACAGAAGGGGAGAGCCATTAGCTTTATAGTGGGCTACCCATGCAGTCACTGTGCCCAGGGATGAGGACAATAACCCTGTAACTTCAGGTGAGCTCATGGGACAGGAAAACTATTTGCTACAAGCTGAAAGGAAGCCACTGTACCTTGTACCGCTTTTATTCCACTTGCCCTCTTTGCATGGAGCCATGTTGTTGCACAGAAATACTTATCCTTTCCCCTTCCTCTCTCTCCCCCCGGTCCTACATGCCTGCATGTTTGCTGTAATTTTTTTTAATATATGTAGATTTAGTTTAAACTTAAAAGCAGTTACTTACTGGTAATGTAGAGCATATGTTGTCTTCATTTTACCAATTGAAACTGTTGCTGTTATAAATGGTCCCACGCTTTGAGGCAGTGCTAAAACCTCTCTCTTTGATGTGATGTTTATAGCAACTCTGATGAACTCTGGGACCACTGCAACAGTGGCTCTGCTCCGGGACGGTATTGAGCTGGTTGTGGCAAGCGTGGGAGACAGTCGTGCTCTGCTGTGTCGAAAGGGAAAGGCCATGAAACTCACCATTGACCATACTCCAGAAAGAAAGGAGGAGAAGGAAAGGTACCTGTCGGCTGATGATGTGGCATGGCCTCGGTCAGCATGTGCTTCTGTTCTGCTGCTGGGTTGGGCGTGGAAGAAAGCAGAGAGTTGAACATAACGCCCCGAGACCACCTCTGAGCTGGCAGAAAGCAGCACAGCTCCAGTTAATTCATTTGGTTCTGTTTAGAGGACCGGGGATGTGGAAAGCCCTGCATAAGCATAGGACTTGGTACAGAGCTGTGACCACATGGTTCAGACTTGTCCAAGACTACCAAGTTAGAGCCAAGACCTGAAGAAATGCAGTATGGTTCTCAGGTCAGGACTCAGCCCACCAAGCCACATTCCTTATGTGGAGCCCTTCAAACAGCAAAAGGCAACCCTCAGTCTCCCAGCTTAGGTCCTCCGTACCCCATTCCACACCAGTAGCTAGTGACGGAAATTGCAGATAGAGACAGGGGTAATGGTGTGAAGCAGTAACTCATATTTGCATTTTTTTTGTGTGCCTCTGGACAGGATTAGGAAGTGCGGTGGCTTCGTCGCCTGGAACAGTTTGGGACAACCTCATGTGAATGGTAGACTTGCAATGACGCGGAGCATAGGAGATTTGGATCTTAAAAACAGTGGTGTGATAGCCCAGCCAGAAACAAAAAGGGTTAAGGTAAAAGAAGGCCTGGTTAACAGGGACAGCAACATTCGGACTAAGGGGCATCATAGGTATTTGATGCAGGTGGTGGTACCCACATGACACGTACCCAGGTGAAGCCTGGTGGCCAAGCATTGTTTTTTATTTGTGGTGAAGTAACCAGAGACCAATTCTAATTAAGTCATTTCAGATTAACACTAAGAGAACAGAAAAGAATCTGGCCCTGGTACTAAATTCAACCAGATCAACTTCTAAATCCCATTTATTACAGTACAATATAGGATGAGGGAGAAAAGTTAACACGTGATATCCATTGCTGAAATACAAAGGTGTTAGTCTTTTTGGGGCTTGTGGTCAAATGAATAATTTTGAGGTTAATGCTGATATAAAACCATCACTGAGAACTAGGTGGGATATGGATGGTCTGTCATCAAAAAAAGTGGAATATGTAGAGGTTTGCACACTTGGGAGGAAAGGAGGAGGAAAGGGCAGTTGCATGCATCTTACCATAGCTGTGTCGTTGGAAAACAAATTAACCTCCCAAAAGGTATTCAGCACAGTTGCCTTCACTTTTGCAGGAAGGCTCTCAGCTCATATTCTGTTTGTTACTTTTCCCCAGCGCATCTCCCAGGGCCCAGAGAACTTCTGTTCAGTTGGTCCTAATTAAACATCACCCACTATGGCCAAGGGGTTTTGGGAGATAGCCACACTGGTATTATGTCTTCCTTGAAATCCTCAGTTTAAGGAAGCGTTTTGTTTACTGGGTAATGTGTGGATCAGGTCTTTTGGCCTCAGTCTATTCAGAGGGCTGCTTCTTAGAACTGGAAGCACCTTAAGATGCTCTGTTCCAGTACAGGGAACACAGTCTGTATGGCTGGTGGATGTGCTTGAGGATTCAAGGGGCAGCCTTTGGCTAGCCGAGGGCTTGGGGCTTCCAGTTAGTCCTTGCACAGAAAGCAGGAGAGCGTGCAGCAACCCCAGAAGTGCTTTGCAACAGAGTGTAAAAAAATGAAGGTAGTTAATTTGCCTTGCAGCACGCGCTCCATTGTTGTGCATACTCTGTGCCTTTATTGCAGTTGCATCATGCAGATGACAGCTTCCTGGTCCTTACTACAGATGGTATTAACTTCATGGTGAACAGTCAGGAGAGCTGCGACTTCATTAACCAGTGCCATGA
>NW_009649717.1:2725500-2735691 GCF_000708025.1 Charadrius vociferus
AGCTGCCCACGTTGTTACTGAGCAGGTAATGCCAGGGCTTCTCTTGGCACCAAATGCTTGCTGTTGTTTTTTGTTTGGTTTGGTTTTAAAAAAACAAGTAGCAACCACACATTCAAGTGAATTGAGCTAGTTGAAACATTCACTAGTCCCACCAGCTAGCCTTTGTCTTAGGTCTTGCCACATCCTTGCCAGGCATCATTTCAATTAACTTGCTTAGCCCACAATCCACTGAACCACGTGGGACTGTAGCTGCAGTTTATTCCTGTGCTGAAATGTCATCAGCGTAGACAGAAATGGCCAGTTTCTCACTGTGGCTCTGGATGGTGGCATATACTTTGGAAAGCTCTGGGGCATACCAGAGTGCAGCATCAGGGCTGGGAAGGGGCAAGGAAGTCTTGGGCCTCAGAGCATGCTGTCCCATGTGGAGCCAGACACTTGTTTCCTTTTCCAAGCAAGATGATGATGCTGACAATTTGTTTCTTCTCTCAGGCAATGCAATTCGGTACTGAAGACAACAGCACAGTTGTCATAGTGCCATTTGGAGCATGGGGAAAGTACAAAAACGGTGAGATCAACTTCTCCTTCAGCCGCAGTTTTGCTTCCAGTGGAAGGTGGGCGTGAAGACCTGCCACAGCTATCGTTCCCTGCCATAATCTGGACACAGCGCGCTACAGAAGAACACATCCATCTGTTCATAGGTTGACTCAGTGTCTTGTCCATCTCTTCTGTTCCCAGTGTTATAGAAGATGCCACAGTTCCCTCGGTGCATAATGACCCGTTGTTGCTTATGGCTGTTGCATTTTGCCGCGTTTATTTATTCCAGTCGGCATTGAGGCAGCTATTTCTTTGGGTTTGTAGCCCCAGCAGCTCTGCACATCACTTAGTTCCGATAGACGAGGCTCTGGGCTTTCACCGAAGGCTGGAGGTGTTGCACAATTGTTTCATACCTACTTGTATTACCCAGGACCCTTAGTTACCTGGCAGCTGTGTAAGTCTGAGTCTCTGAGCCACATGCTGGCTTCTTTGTACGTTAATACACAGGGGAACAAACGCACAGTGTTCTTAGGTAGACAAAAAGCGGGTTTGCTGTCTTCCTCTGCTGTGCAGCCACCCAAAACTCCCCTGTGCTTCAGGAGAAGCGGGTGAAAAATAAGGGAGAAGTTTCAAAAGTGTTTAGGTTCTGATGCCAGTGGCATTTGGTGTAGCTGAACAACTTCCTGAGACAGTGCTGCTTTGCAGGGCTTTATGCTCTCACCGCCATCATCCGTGATCCTCTAGCTCCAAGGAGACGGAGCAGGCTGGAGCCATGTGCCATTGGACAGATGGGAATGTTTCTCCATTGGGTCCAAAGCCTGTACAGTCTCTGTGGACCACACAGCAGCCCCTTGCACTGTCTTGTCTTCGGCGTGCCAGTGCTTGACAGGAACATGGAGGAGGGAAAAACTGCACATTTTTGATATCCAGAGACTCTCATCAACTTGAACTTACTTCTTTTTTTTTGTTAAAAAAAAAGAAAACCAGCTAATTTTGGAGAGTTTACTAATCAAGATTCTTTGGATGTGTAAGACAGGAAAGTTTATGTCTTCATAAATATATGAGGATTTTCCTGCCCTCCACTGAAGGTTTCTTTCAGTTAGCTGTGATCTCCTCTGTCTCTTTATGTTATACAGGAAGCTATAAAACACCCAAAGCAAGCAAGGTAGAGAATGGAGAGAGCATTATAATAGCGTACGGTAATTTTTATAAGTTTTGGGTATTGTTTCTAGTAGATGTCAGAAATTCAGACACCAGAAGGTAGTTTTATATTTAAAGGAAGCATTTCCACTTCCCTTTCCGGAGGGAGTCTGCATCCGGTGAGGCACGGGGGGGCAGAGCTCTGAGCCAACTCATATCGCTGCTGTGACATGGACTGCAGGTGATGTGTTGGCAGCAGGTGAAGATCTGTCCCAGCGTGCCTCCTTCAGACCTTCTTCCTCCACCCCACATCAGGTGTGCAACTCCTGTGGCCTCCGAGTCACCCTGTTTCAATGAAATATGGGCAGAGAAGAACTGGGCTCTTCTCAGGCTTGCTGTAATATTTTTCATTCTATGGATGTTTCCAACAGCACAATTGTAAAAACAAAACAAAACAAAAGTGAAAGAGAAGTTGCCTGATACTAAATCACCTTGCAATAAGGAAAAACATTTCTGAGGTGCCTGGCCTGGTTCTCATTTTCCGGTGTGAAGTACACATCTTCATTACTTTTAGCCCTTTCCTTTTAGCCCAGGGTTACACCGTCGGCAGTCATTCCACGTGTTTTTCCCTGCCTCTGGTCGAAGGCCTAGCAGCACCCAGCAGAGCACAGTGGTGTACTGACAGCATTAAGTACTAGGTGTTTAGAGAGTACACTGGTTTTGTCCCATCACTCGGTGTATTACACGGTGTATATAATGTGTATATTCAGTTTATAAGTACAAAGAGCTTGTGAGTCGGTATACATAAATCTCTGTTGCACTGGATGCTGTTGCCCGGGCCTCCATAATGAGCACATCACTGGTTTACAATAATAATCCCTTCTCTCTCCCCAGGTTTTCCCCCGGGTTGTGGTTCAGTCTTCACCTGAGGTCAGGATGTTTGCTGGTCATGGTCCTGTGTGCAGCCTCGCTTACCTGAGGCAGAGGGGCACTTTTAGTTGTTACCAGCAAGAGCAGGTTCTCAGTCTGCAGCTAGTTTGAAGATTCCCACAACCCGTTTGTGGCAAAAATGGCAAAACGCAGCCTCTCCCAAGCACTTGAGAGGTCACACCAGACAGAGGTTTAGAGAGCTGCTCCAGGAACGCGGTCATGACCAGTTTGCACAGCAGTGTGAACAGCTAACAGCCTTTCTCCTGCCAAAGAAGTCACCTGCTAAAACAGCCAGTCTGGGAGTTGGTAGCAAAGGGTTAACCGCAGCACTCAGCAGCCTTCCTGGGCACAGTGAAGGGTTAGAGACAAGCTCTGGAGAGGGAGTTGCTGTGGGGGTGGCTTTGGTATCAAGTGTCAGACAGGCTTGAGCAGTGCTACAGGGATTTGGACCAGCTCCATGGACGCTGTGCTATTCCAAACGCAGCTCGTTTCTGTTTGGCTGGCTAGCCATCTCTCAAGGGCATGCGGGTGTCCATGACAAGTACGCCTTGATGGTTTTTGAGCAGTGCTGGAGACTTGCCAAGCTGAAGACATGGTATTAAGTGCAGGCTGCTAATGAAACGCACTGCAAATGAAGAACAGGTGCTCTGAGGAATGACCTGGCAGTTAAGAGTAGCTTCTAAACATTGACCCAGGTGTAACATGAAGAGATGGTTTTTCTTCTCATTGGAGGTTTTGGGACATTTCTTGTTTTATACCTATTTGGTTGCCTGATTGCATAGAGAACAAAAGTCATTCGGGGCTTGTATTTTTCTAACAGTGTGGTTATCCTCTTGGAGGAAGGGTCCATCCATAACTTCTTTTAAATTTTATAAAGGAAGAGATAAGACAAAGCATTGCAAACCAGAAGATGATTAGATAAACATGTATCGGCGGGTAGTATTACTGCCTCTATACAATCAGAGGAAAACTTATATTGGAAAGGACTTCTGAGTGTCATTTAGCCTAGCCTCCTGCGCAAAGCAGGGCTGACTTCAGAATTGCATACTGTAGTGAAGGGATGTCTCCTGGCATGGAAATGTAGCACCTGAAAATGGATGGGAGAATGAATTTAGCATGCAGTGAGGTTTAGCTGTGGAACCACTTAATTGTATTGAAGTTGAAAACTTACCAGTATTTACTAGGCTCTTTGTATAGCTACCAACAAATGTCACAAATAAAGTAGCACATACATAAAGCTAAGATAAGAGCCATTTTGCTCTAAGCAAAAGCAAATCAATAATTGACAGGAGATTAGAGATGCATTTCTTATGCACAAGTTATACCCTGCCTGTTCTCTCTTGTTTTCTGCATCTCATTCTGCAGTGCATGAGGGACTGATGAGGATGAAATGCTTTGCCAAGTGGCCCAGCAGTCTGCCTGTTCCTCCTTCCATTAAGAATAGAGGTACCTTCACACTGGTTTGTGCGGATTCCTTACTTCATGCTGCACATGGCAAGACTCTGAGTGCCAGCTTGAAAAGTATAGAATTTGGTAGAAACACCCCAATAGAGGACCGTTGGCCTCTGCCTCCTGAACCACAATACTGCTTTTTCCTGCCAAGATGACAGTGAACTCCCCTGAGATTTAATGGCAACTGCACCAAACCTTGGTTTTCTCCAAGAAGTTGAGAAAAACCTGCAATTTCCTGGGTGATGGATTTTTCCATCATTTGACACTTCTCACCGAACAGTATTAGAACAAGTCCCTGTCCTTGCATTTCAGGTTTGGGGCTTTTTTGACACTGATACTGTGTTGGCAGATTTGCCAACACGTTCATGTGTTGAGAGGGACATAGGTGTACGGCACTGACTGTGGAGTGCACGGACTATGAAGTTGGTGGAGTAAAGCCATGTTGGGGAAAATGGAAGTGGTTTGTTGTGGTGATACCAGGGGATCAAATCAGCAGTGCTGTGGTAACATCCAGCCAGCAGACCTCTTGGCACAGGGTTCCCACCAGAGCTAGGTACTGCTCTGCTGTAATGAAGTTGTACTTCTAGATGTTTTTTCCATCTAGTCAGTAAGGCTCCTGCTGCCTATAGCAGCTCTGCGGCCAACCTGCTTTACACCCCAGGGACCAGCAAAATTCTGGTGCCTAACAGAGAGCTCCTTTCAACTTGAAGACAAAGAGCCAATTGTCCTAACAACAGCAGTTGCCTATCAGAGGGGTTTCTTACTGAAGGATCACTATCTTAAACTTTAAAAGAAACAAAACAGACTTTCAGTTTGCTCTCTAGCTCCCTTTCTTTCTTGTGCATCTGTTGTTTCAACAAAAAGAATGGTATTTTTTGTTTATTACAGACGGAATTGAACATTAAGGGTGGCCTACTGAGCAAACCGTAACAAGTGTTTGCTTTTCCCCTGTCTGTTAGGGATGGATTCTGAACTCCATTGGATCTGGTAAGAGTATTGTCTTGCCTGAACACTGCTGCTGGCACAGTGGTGTCTCTCACTGTGCAGGCACTGCAGGAGGGTGCGCTGTGGGCGCAGAAAGGCAAAAAATGCTGCCTGGCTGGATACTTGTTTTTACTGTGAGGATATGGAAGGCACGGGGTGAGGCTTGTGGTGCTGAAGGATTTTCTAGGAGAGGTGTTGAGACTGCAACTGGAGCTCCAGCTCGGTCTTTCTGCCACCTGGAAAGGGGGTTTTCACGCTTTGTAGAGGGGACTCGCTAAAATGTCATTTGCAGCCTTGATTTAGGAGAGCTGGTCTCTCTGGAAGGTGAACACAGTGCAAGAGATTGAAATGGGGATGAGATCCAACAGTTTGTTTAATACAGGGTTCTCAATGCAATCAGTCCCCTTTGGTTGAAAAGCTCAGGGTTGGAGAAATAATCGTGGAGCACAGTTAGTGGTTGAGAACAGGGCTGTGGAGAGAAATCAGCAATATTACTGCTTTTTACGTACTTGGGGGAAATGAAAATTGTGAGGAGCTTAGACTCACCTCAGGATTTATGCTGACTTCCGCAGGATCAGGGTATCAGATCACCTTTTCTGTCTCAGCAGGTGGATGTGCTGTGGTCAAAGGCATTGGGATTTCTAGATAAGGGAGAAGCACAAAACAACAGTACCAGTGAAACTGGTTCAATATTAATTTTTCTTAAACAAATTCAGTTGGGCACTGCATTGGTCGGTCACCCAACAAGCCGAATGTATGGTATAACAACACTCTTGGTTCTGAAGCTGCTGTTCTCAGTGCAGAGGTACCCAGCAGGGTGTCCTCTTCACCCAGGATATCGAGTGCTTGGGCAGCAGTGTGTGTCATAAATTTCTACAGACTTAAGTGCAATTGCGTACATTCATTACAAAGTTTGCCTTAGGACTGCGTATAATTCCTGTGGTTTGATGTTTATATTTGGTGTAATCAGTGTCCATAATTCATCTACTGCTTAATTTTATGGAGGTGTCCATTTTGCTTTTTTTTTTTAAAAAAAAAAACACATTTGTTTGTCTTCATCAACTCAAAGCTACAGTGGAGCAGATAAGTCTGTACTGGAATGCTTAACAGGTCTTGTAATAAAGAATTGGCTTCTAGATTTGTGTCACTACAAATGGATTTTTCTTCTTCCACTGCATTGCAAACTACCAGAAAAGTTTCTGCTTCTCAAGCTGTGTCGCGACTGCCGTGTTAGCCCTGGGCCTCAACCCCTGCCATAAAAAACTTCGGATAATCAAGGCTTTGCCTACAAAGACCTTCACCCAGTGATAACCAGTGCGAAGTACCTTCTATCTCTGTGCTCTGTCAGCGTCCACAGGCTTTGCTGCATCAGGGCAACATGTTTAACTTGCTGGTTTTGTCTTCTATATTTTGATATATTACAATACCAAGAAATCAGAAAGCCCTCTAAAACAAGTCTGTCTTAAAAAAAAGAATTCTTTTGTGAGGCAGGAAGGCACCCTGGGATAGCTGTCGTGGTGAGTGAGGTCATCCTGTGACACAGTGGATCGAAACAAATGGGGCCTCCTCAATAAAAAAATATGTGCATGGATTCAAGACTTTTCAGTTATCCTGCAAGAAATGATAAGGAGAAAATAACAGCCGAGGGTTTTACCTCATCCACAGAAGTAACCTTATTATTAATTACTACTGCTTTTACAGCTGAACTCAAACCTACTTTTACTCTCTCCCTTGAAAAGAGCAGCCTTGACTTCAATGAAGTCCTGGCAATTTCCTACAGTTGAGCCCCAGCCTTTCCTTTTAGGACTAAAGCAAGTCCTTTTTTGTTATCCTGTATTGCCAATCCACTTCTCAGCTCTGTTAAGAGCTTATCAGCTCTTACATATATATGCATATAGCCCATGGTGGTAAGCTTATAGCAATCACTGCTCAGCCAGGTGAATTTTAAGAGTTTGGGTAGAGTGTTGGGAAACCCGCTGGGCAGCTTTGCCCTTTCCTCACGCCTGCCCTTTCGCAGTAGTTGGGAAATGGCTCCGGGGTTACTCTGCAATCGGAGCATTTGTCCTGCAGTGAGCGTCCCTCTGACCTGCTGGTTCACATATGCCTGAGGGAGAGGAGGGTGGCCGAGTCCCAGCACCACCATGGTGGTTCCCTTCATCAGGATGGCTTGGGAGAGCAGCCAAGCTGTAAGAACAGCAGTCCTTGCTCCCGCGTGGGGCTCTCGCAGAAGCTGCCCCCGCCTGGGAAGGGCTGGAAGCTTTTCCCAGAGCTGAGGGCAGCGTGTGCCAACCCCCCCCAGCCCACCTGCCTGGGATGGGGGTCGTGGCGGATTACACAAAGTTTTCGTCACTGCTCTCGGGCAAGAGCCTTGCTCTGCATGCACACATGCACGCACAAACCATACATCAGTATTACATCTGGAACATCCTCTCGCCCAGAGATCAGTCTTTGTTCTTGCTCAGCGCCGTAACCTCCCCACAGCTCTGCCCCACAGCGCAGGTGGCATGGGCTGCAGTGGCACCGAAAGTGGGGAGAGAGCAGTTCCTCCTCCTGGGGTAAGGTGCTGGTGGGACAGCTGAAGTCCCAGCACCTGGAAAACTGGCTGGATTTGAGCTACCTCTAGCTCTCAGCAGCCTGGTTTTACCCTTTCTTTATTTAATGTGGTCATTCCATTTTGTGGTCATTCCCCTCCACTCATTGACAACTTCACAGCTTTTCCCAAACGTTCACACTTAGAAAAATTACGTTGCATCTCCTGCAGGCCTCCCTGCCCTGCAGCACGAAGGGCTTCAACTGGGGCAGCACACCAGGGGCAGCGGCGGACTCTCGAGCAGGCACGATTGCCTTTACGCTCATCAGTGGCCATGTTCAAGTTTTGGTCTCATTTCTTACAAATTCCCCTTCTTTAGGCCCAAGCACGCACCCAGTGCAACGTCACTCACTCCCCCAGGAAGACAGGGCAGGATTTGGATTCCAAAACATCAGTCCTGTTTCTGTGCTCACTTACCCTGTCCTCCTCTCTATCTTGTGTGGCACACAAACCTCCGTGTCCTGACATGGAGACAGCTGTGTTACACTGCCAGTAATTCTTTAAAAATACGTATGCGGTTTTTTACAATAGGATACAGCACAAAACACTTTGAGCCGAGAAAGCAGGCTCCAAACCTCACCTTTCTGAACTGTCAAAGTCATCACAACTGTGGTGAAAGACAATTTGGTCACAGCAAATTGGCCACAAATACGGTTACAATGGACTGGGCTATGGCGCAGAATGAAGTGCTGCATTTTTTAGTTCATAATAGCTCCCCCGCCTCCCCCCCAAAAACCAGACAGCTACGGACCTGTGAACAACGGGCACACCCTACAGCTGCGTTGGAAGCCCCGCCACTTGTTTTTGCTGCTAAATCGAATACCTGGCCCCGGGAGGTTCTGCCCAGCAGGAGCTGTGGTGGAGCTGGAGTTAAAGGCTGGTGCACTTGCAGTGAGGTGCCCTGTCACTCACCGACTGTCTTGTTTTACTCTAAAACTGGCTGCTTGCCCGTCTGATGCCTGTTAGGGATTTTATGGCTCCAACACTGACATTTGAGCTGCCATGAATTTCACAGGACACCATTCTTCCTTCTCCCTGACCCAGGTTTTGTGCAGGAACCTCACAAAAGGCTATGGCTTTCCTAATTAATCATCCTTTTGTTTGTCTGGACAGAAAGGAGCCAAACTGACTCTCCCAACACCCGATTTGCAACAGGGACTTTAAATTGCAGTATCTTAATGTCAACACAGAAGCCTGTGCTCCTCCGGGCGGGGATGGGACTGCACTTTCCCAATCAAAAGGTCCATCAGGACTGTGGACCCCGCTGCTTCCCCACGCTTGCTCCTGGCACCTCCACTCTCCACCATGCCCAGGGGATGCCAGAGGCAGGGGCGCAGCGCTGCCTGCCAGGCTCTGGCCACAGCACTCACCATCTGGCTCCACAACCCACTTGGAAAACTCAAAGGGCAATTTATTTTTTTTTCTTTTCGTCAAGGCAGGCTTCTCAGAGAGCTGTGGGAGGGTGTTCTTGGAGAGGCCACAGGCTGGCAGAGGTGGAGAGGAGCATGTGCGCATTGGGGTGCTGAGGGCACAGGGCCATAAAAGCACCCCATGAGGCTGTCTCACCTTCCCGAAGCTGAGCGGTGCCCTCCATCAGACTTCACAAGCTGCGGAGACGAGGTGCTGCAGTGCACTCTGGAGGCAGCACGCGACACTAATTGCAAGGTCTTTGCGTCATTCGAAACGCTGTACACCAAGTGAAGCACAAGTTAGCTAACTTAATATGGGAGACATCAAAGAAGGTGGCTAACTCATTTCTCGCCCGTGGGAAAATGAGGTTGAAATACTGCACGCTGAACGATCCAGCTGCACAGACCAGCCTGGAGCTACCGTTGGGAGGACATCTCTCCCCACAAAGAGTGGGCAGCGATGCCAGACCCTACACCCTGCAGTCAGCCTGGTTTACCAGCTCAAAATGCTTTGATGAAGCTCATGTGTGACCCGCTCCATGACAGCAGAATAGCACGCTGCGCTGCAGCTGTCAAGTGTCTGCAGGTACGCTGAGAAGTACAGTAATTTGAGCCAGCAGAACTGCAACCTTGGACTTCCGAAGGGCAGTCTTTAGCCTGTTCAGGAGCGTGGTTGAGAGTGTCCCTTGGGAGGCAGTTCTGAAGGGCAAAGGCTCCCAGGAAGGCTGGTCTTACTTCAAGCAGGTACTCTTAGAAGCACAGGAGAAGGCCATCCCCATGGCTTGAAAAACGAGCCGACGGGGAAGAAGACCAGCCTGGCTAAATAGAGAGCTTTGGCTGGACCTCAAGAACAAAAGGAAAGCTTTCATTCTCTGGAAAAAGGGGTTGGCATCTTATGAGGATTATCAAGATATAACAAAGCTATGTAGGGGGAAAATTAGAAGGGCCAAAGCTCAATCAGAACTCAGCTTGGCCACTGCAGTTAAAGGCAGTAAGAAGAGATTCTTTCAGTATATCAATAGAAAACGGAAGACCAGGGAAAAAGTAGGCCCGCTGATGAATGAGATGGGTGCCCTTGTGGTGGAAGACACAGAGAAGGCGGAGTTACTGAATGCCTTCTTTTCTTCGGTCTTCACTGCTAAAGCTGTCCCT
>NW_009649717.1:2736733-2743997 GCF_000708025.1 Charadrius vociferus
GAGTCCAGCGAAGGGCAACCAAGATGATTGAGGGATTGGAGCATCTCCCTTATGAGGAAAGGCTGAGAGAGCTGGGACTCTTTAGCCTGGAGAAGAGAAGGCTGAGGGGAGACCTTATTCTTGCTTACAAATATCTAAAGGGTGGGATGAAGGAGGATGGAGCCAGACTCTTCTCGGTGGTTCCCAGTGACAGGACGAGGGGCAATGGGCACAAGTTGGAACATAGGAAGTTCCGTTCCAACACACGGAAAAACTTCTTTACAGTTCGGGTGACAGAGCACTGGCACAGGCTGCCCAGGGAGGTTGTGGAGTCCCCTTCTCTGGAGATTTTCAAAACCCACCTGGATGCAGTCCTGAGTAATGTGCTCTGGGCAATCCTGCTTCAGCAGGGGAGTTGGACTAGATGATCTCTAGAGGTCCCTTCCAACTCTGAAAATTCTGTGATTCCCCGTAACTGTAGAAGAGAAAACATTTTTTTTCAGGGTATGACAAGATTTAAAATATGGAAATCCTTGAGTGAGAAATACTTCAACTTGTGAAAAGTGGACATTACCAATGCTATGTAACCAAGATATGGCTTAGAAAGGCCATGAAAATTGCTTCTATAACTATTGCTTGAGAGCTCACTTAAATCTAACTCAACACCCTGAAGACTTTCCAGAAGGAGCTAAACGCAGTAAGCATAGACAATTAAGTTCATCAGTAGAAGCTGCTTTTCTCTTACAACCAAAGAAATCACTTACTGTCAAATACCAAGACCACAATGTAATTTCTAGTGCTCATCAGCCAAGCAACACAGAATCATTTAGGTCGGAAAAGACCTTTAAGATCATCAATTCACACTGTAAACCTAACAATGCCAAGTCCACCAAACCATGTCCCCAACATATCTACGTATCTTTTAAATACCTCCAGGGATAGTGACTCAACCACTTCCCCAGACAGCCTCTTCCAATGCTTGATAACCCTTTCTGTGAAGAAATTTTTCCTAACATCCAATCTAAACCTTCCCTGGCATAACTTGAGGCTGTTTCCTCTCATTCGATCACTTGTTACTTGGGAGAAGAGGTTAACCACCTCCTCTCTACAGCCTCCTTTCAGGTAGTTGTAGTGAGTGATAAGGTCTCCCCTCAGCCTCCTTTTCTCCAGGCTAAACAACCCCAGTTCCCTCAGCTGCTCCTCATAAGACTTGTGCTCTAAACCCCTCACCGGCTTCATTGCCCTTCTCTGGACATGCTCCAGCACTTCAATGTCCTCCTTGTAGTGAGGGGCCCAAAACTGAATGCACAATTCAAGGTGGGGCCTCACCAGTGTTGAGTACAGGGGGATGATCACCTCCATAGTCCTGCTGGACACACTATTCCTGACACAGGCCAGGATGCTGCTGGCTGCCTTGCCCACCTGGGCACACTGCTGCCTCATATTCAGCCAGCTGTCAAACAACACCCCCAGGTCCTTCTCCACCGGACAGCTTTCCAGCCACTCTTCCCCAAGCCTGTAGCACTGCATTGGGTTGCTGTGACCCAAGTGCAGGACCCGGCACTTGGCCTTGTTGAACCTCATACCATTGGCCTCAGCCCATCGATCCAGCCTGTCCAGATCCCTCTGCAGAGCCTTCCTACCCTCAAGCAGATCAACACTCCCACCCAACTTGGTGTCACCTGCAAACTTACTGAGGGTGAAACATGGTATGCCCACCTGAATCAAAGCCTGGTTCTTAGAGAAAAACTGTTAGCCACCAGTGTTGCCACGTAATTAACTGTCAACATGAAACCTCACATTCTTTAGCATTGCCAGCTTAGAAAAATGCATTGAAGAATTAGTAAAATATGTCAACATTTGGGAATCTTAAGCTGTTTCTCACCTGATAGGGTCAAGTTCTGCTCTAGTAGTCATTCTCTCCTTGGGGAAGACGACTTAAACTGCATTTTGATAGTTTCCCCTCTTCCACCATCCTTGTCCAGCGTGACCTAAATTGTTCTTTTCTGTCTGCTTTCTGTCTATTGGTACAGCCTATTCTTCTACACAATGTCAATTCTGCTGGCTTCATGCTCTACAATGACACTTATAAAGCAAAAAAGGATAAACCAAGACACATGATTTCACACTGCATCATTGTGGATGACCATACTCGCTTTCAGAAAGCAAAACCATAACAAGCAATAGAAATTTAGTCCTCATGACGATATAGAAGCATGTTACTCATCAGTAACCACTCCCGTGTTAAAAATGTTTATTCAGCTCCAAATGTTGTGTCTTTCCAACAAATGCGAAACAGCTTTTTGGTGGTAAATAGCAGGTATTTATTTGAAATGAAAAAAATACTTCAGTACCTGAACTATTGCATTTAATCATGTATTGTTGTAATTGTGTTACTCTACCTTTTTGCATTGGAGACAAATATACAATGAACATTCAGATATCACAGATTGCACACTAGATAGTAAAATCGTCAGGCCTTTTACGTAACCACCAAAAAACAGATATTGGATTCTGCAATATAGTACAAAATTCCACACTCCAGTCTTAGCCAGTTATCTTCAATTTACTCCTGATGCTGTACAAATAAATGGCCATTTAACTAGGGCTTACAAGTTAATAACAGGACAAAAAAAATATACATTGCACTGACACAAAAAGTCAGCTGTGTTAATAGTCATGCAACAAGTAACCAAACTTGCTGAAATTAAAAATACTTTCTAAAAACAGTTTTAACTGCATAAATATTTTATACACAGTCCATTTACTGAAACAAAAGGAGTCTTTAAATGATACAAAGCAAATATAAGTTTCTACCGATTTTATACATAAGAAAGTGCAAAATAACTTATCTAAAGTGTTTTGCTATTGAACTGATGAACGTCGGCTGGAGGCAGCCAACCCCCTCTCAGAAGCATGACATTACAGTTGCACACTACATACAAATGTTAAGAGTACGTGAATAAGTATACTACAAAGAACAAGGCAGGAGAAGACATGTGAGGTACTTGCAGAGAATACAGTCTACTAATGTTAGTGTACATGAGTATATTTTTGCTCAACAGATTTTTACATGGAAAACAAAGCAAGTATTTGCATTAGAAGCTTGAAAGAAACGGAAAAAAAACCCCACTCCCAAGTGAACAAAACAGTTGCCCACAGCACCAGCTGCCAGAGGAAATATGAGCAGGTGTGTTTTTTCCCCTCCACCTCCTACAAGCAAGAACGTGGTTTTTGGAACAGTGCAACCGAAGAATTAAGTCAGAGGGCTGTGGCGATTTGTTTGCAAAACATAAATTGGGACTACCCTCTACACTACAGAATTTGTAAATGATAACGACCTTGATGATTTAGTATGCTGCCAAACATCAAAAGCACAGACCACCACCCGTACAATGTGCTTATGCAGCTGAACGCAGTCGACTCCCTCTTCACTGATGGCCCACTATCTTCATGACCCTGCATTAGTACTATATGCCAACTGTCTGCTTTAGTGTTTAGATTATATCAGTGTTATTGTCATAAACCTTGTTTTTATTAGGGTTTAATTATGTGGCTGTACAAGTTCCAGTCCGTAGAAAAGACGACTTCTTGAAATTTGGTTTTGATTTGAAATCTGGAGGCAAGGGGAAGAAAACTCTGTGGACTCAAAGGCATTTGTAAGTTGTTAAAATAGCCTTTTCTTCAAACTGAAAACGTTAAGGCCACTAGCCTGTCTTCTGAACTATGCTGGTTTCGCATCATTTTGGGAAGGGTGAAGGCAACGTTAGAGAGAACACAGAAATTCCAGTGCTCCGCACATGCTTACTGAGGAGCTCTTCTTGTTTTTAGGGACAAATCTGTCCGGGTAGCCATGCAGCGTGGCTACTTGATCATCACTCTTTGGATCCAACAGGATCTATTTGGGTCAGATAATCTCAACAAACCTGCATTTACTCAACAGTGTGCAAGGGCTCTAGAGAAGCCTTTCTGTTCATTTGGGGATTTAGTATACATACCAAAACAGGAATATATCTCATTTTACAGACCAGCACATACATAATAAACAAACATGTATCAAAATACGTATTTAACCTTCAGTGCATAAACATATGATACCAGGGTAAATAGTACGTGGTCAGGATTAAATTATTCACCGCCAGAATCTCAAATCAAGAGAAGACAGGTCTGCCCCCACCCCTGCAGTGCCAAGGAACCTGCTGGAAGGAGCTCACACCACCACCACAGTGGGTCTGGCATTTTCGATGGTACAATTCAAACAACAGCGCCGGTTTTAACCATTTGCTGTCAATATCATCTTGAGTGAAGACACTCACTGAAGTACTAGCAGAGCAAAAGCAGGGCCACCTATCTTCTGTTGGTTTGGGTCGTATCCTTACTGCTATTTAAAAGAATCTGTTGTGAATATACCTACATCTAGATCGGTTTGTCACCCATTTACAAAATATATACACATACGTTAAAAAATAAAACCAAACCAAACACCAGCCTGCCCCCTGCCCTCCCCCCCCCCCCTCCCCCCAACCCACTGGCAAGACCTCATTCAGAAATTAAGTCCACGGGCCTATCCCAATGCACATGTTCCAATCCCAGTGGATTATCAGTGTCTCTACTTCATCCCTCATGTAGTGCAAAATAAATGATAGAGTAGTAAAAAAATACTGCAATTGAATTCATATCGGAACTTAAAAACCTCAATGGAAATCTACTGCTGTCCTCAAGTTGATGCCATGTGCTGAAACATGAAGATAGCTCTTCGAAGCATTTCTGACATGATTAGTATCACCCCGTTTTAGAGCAACGCCTATTGTTCCAGAAGTTTGGTTTTGTTTTTTTTTTGCAAACAAGCTACAGGACAACAGCAGTTAAATTTTATGCACAAGGAATTAATTCTGTATCTATATGCAAGCCAATTGCCATTGACTAAAGTAGTTAAAAGCTGGTTCTTGCACTGCATGAATCAGCTGCTAATGAACATTAAGTAATTAACAAAACTGCAGCTCTGACATATGTATAAAAGAGGCCTTATTAAATATGAACAACACTGAGGTGGTAAATAGTTTGGTATAAAATGCAACACAAGTGTACAATCTAGTTCCTGGTTATCTTACAGCTAGAATAAAATACTCCAAGTCCTATTCTGAAAAATGTTTTCTTTTGAAAAAACCCATGTAATTCCATGAATAGCCTTACTTAAATTAAGATACTGTGGGCAACTGAAAGAACAAACATGCACAGACTGGATTTTTAACAGAAATACGCATAATGCCTTCGAGTTTTCTGTTTGTGTTTTTTTTGTCTTTTTTTTTTTTTTTAAACATTCGTATTTAAATTGATAGATGAGATAAAGATGCCACACAAAGTATAGTGGTTAATCTGAAGTCCCATGTAACAGGCAGTTAAGTTCATATTTAGATAAAAAGGCCATTATACCTATTTACAATATACACAGTTGCTTGCGAAGAAGGCAGATTTACAACTATCTTCTAAAAAGCCTTCCCCTCTCCCTCCCCCCGATAAAGATGACTAGCTCTACAAAAACAAGACAAGAACGGGTGTTTAGAATAAGTGAGGATTTTCTCGATAGCCACGTCAACATAGGTTTAGGGGTTGACAGTTCTATTGGATTTGTGGTTATTAATCATGTCTTCCTGGGCTTTGCTCTTCACTTAATTATGCTGTTAGCCTCATTTAGCTTCTGTCAACACAAATCAATTCAATGATCCCTTTTTGCTTTTAGTGCTTAAAACTCAGTATAAACTTAAGTGTAAACAGACAATATTCTAATCCCTTCTGATCACTGCATGATACTCTCCCACGGTGAGGCTGGATGGGGTCTCCGTTTGCCAGGACCCCATCAATTTCTGGGCCCCTCCTCTGAACCCCGCTCATGCTGCAGGTTGTAGAAGCAGTTCTGGCAGACTCTGACTGGTGACGAAATCTTCAGACGCTTGATTTCAGACTGAAACCTACTGCACCTGTAGAGGAAAACAAACATAGCTCTGAACACAGGTCCTCTCCTGACCTGGCCATTTTCTATCCAAGTATGGAAATTATCATTATGACTTCAAATACCAGAGAACTGTCCAAACTTATCTTGACAAGGAAATGCAAGACACTGTAGCAGAAGCAGAATTTAACAGGTATGATCACCACAGAATCCACACAATGACTCTGTGTGAGAGGTAGCTTAAAAACAGCTTTTGTCACCAGTTTAGACTCAAAGTATAGCTACAGAGATGAAACTAGAAATACCATGTCTGACCCAGTCGACCAGAGAAGAGACTCCCACCTCAGTTCCTGGGTAAGGGGATCTCACGTGCATCCCGTGTGTCTTACATTTCCCTGCCTGAGGCTGCGTGCTACTGGCTCCTAAATCGGCATCCTTACAGTCCTGCATACAGTTCACATTTCTGCTAGGTTGCTTGTAGAATGACAAGAACAACTAGTGGCTGCATAAGTTTGTTTGTTTGGGGTCTTTTTGGTTTCTTTTCTTGTTAAGTTCATTTGTCTAGAGTTTTTCTCAGATGGGCAACGGGGAGGTTTTCAAAGACACAAGCAGATTTCATTCTGTCCTGATACCTGTTTTGCTAACTGGATTTATAAAGGGGTTGGTCTCTCTTTTCTAATTCTTCCCTGGAAGTTTTGAGAGAGTTTTGATGTTTTTTCTTCATCAGTTCTATTTTGGTAAGGGAAACCTCAGTTTTTCAGCAAAGTTCCCTGGCATGCAACAGCTTTACCTAGCCTAAAATTCTGAATGGAAAAGAGCCCAAAGGAGACTCTTGGCTGGCTTACTTCTGGCAGAAGAGCTGTCCACAGTTCCTGCAATGGTGACGCCTCTCAGTGAGTGAAAAACGGACTGCGCAGCCTGAACAGCTGTCTCCCCCCTCGTCCTTCACCCAGTGATCAGCTGCAGATCGGCCAGGCTGATCGCTTACGGACCAGCTGAACACTCTGCCTCGACCATCCCCAATAAGAATTCTGCTGTGATCCCTGCAAGAAAAAAGCAAAAGCGTTCCGGCAACAACTCTGGCACAGTAATGCGCAGACATCGATGACCGATTTTACATGTCAGAATACGTAACATGTTAAACTACTGGCATAGCAACTAATGTGCAAATTAGCCTGGTCCGACTGAGAAACAGAGCTATAACAACACTCTATGTAGCACAATGCAGCTGAATAAGTCTACTGATTTTAGTATTTTTTTTATCTTGGTCCTTGAACGAGGCTGCCCTAAAAGAAAAGCACCACAAAACAGCATTATGCAGAGAACAATGGCTGG
>NW_009649717.1:2744046-2765614 GCF_000708025.1 Charadrius vociferus
TCGCTTGCAAGTTACTCACTTAGAGATGCCGAGTGCAGTGATTTCTGCTGGATGTGCGTTGTCTTTGCGATCAAATGCTGTGTGCATAGTTAGTTTGCTTCTAAACACCAACTGACGCTCCCATCTGTATCCTAGAAATGAGGGGGAAGTAGGAGGGGGGAAAAGCAAATTTGCTTGTTCTCATTTTTGTTCCCTCCTCCCCCAATATACCTATAATGTGTGACTTTGTAGAAAGAAAAAATCCCACCCCCGCCCCCGTGATAACTCTCTCTGACTCAAGTTTCACTCAGGGAAAGCACGTTTTTCAACTGCTCCCCAATGCATGTGAGAAAGGAGAGGATACAAAACAATGCAGAGCCTCCAATTTTTTAAGACCAGTTGGGAGCTGCAGAGAATGGTGACATACACAGGGAAGCCCTGTACCAAAGCCTGACAGGATTGGGATAAAATAAAAAAAAATATAAAAATGAAGTTATTTGTTTTCTTTTTAAAGTCAAGACTCAGATTTCCAACTGTCATTACTTTTCTACGTAACAGCTCGAACAATGCTGTGTTTTGGGTATGTGACTAAAACTGTTTTGATGACGCACCAGTGTTTTGGCTGTTGTTCAGCAGTACTTGCAGAATATCAAGGTTTTCTCTTTTTCCCCACTCTGCTCTGCCCGCCACCCCCCACCAGGAGTCTGGAGGTGCAAAGTAAGTTGGGAGGGGACACAAGCTGGACAGCTGATTCAAACTGGCCAAAGGGGAATTCCACACTGTATAACATCATGTTCCGCAATAAAACTAAGAGGAGGAGTTTTGGGGGGAAGGCAGCCATTTGCTCAGAGACTGGCTGGTTATCATTCTGCTTGTGGGAGGTGGCGAGTGATTGCCTTTGAATCGCTTGTTTTGTCTTCCTCTTTCCTTTCCTTATTAGACTATCCTTATCTTGACTTGTGAATTCCCTTCTTTCTATTCTTTCTATTGTCTCCACCATCCTGCTGCAGGGGGTTGTGGTGTTGGTGGTGGCGAGTGAGCGGCTTAGCCAGGTAAACTGACCACAGCTTCTCAGGAAAAGCTTGAACAGCATGCAACCTTTGCACACAAATTTTTTTCTTCACTGACCATTTGGGAATTTATCAGCCACCCCTGCTCAAAGCTGCACAGACAGAGAAACTGCCTTACAGGTCAGTGATGACAGCACATTTATCTGACAGAGGAAGCACGTCCAGTTTCTTTTACCTGGTTTAAGCTTGCTGTAGTGCCGTGCTTCAGCGTAGCTGGGGTGCGGGTGGTTAACCTGAGCATGGGGGTGCATTTTTGCTTGTCCCTCAGAATAATTCACAAAGATAAAGCCATCTTTCTCATCCAAGCTGAGCTGGTCTGACCAACGCCTGGAGTCATCAGAGCCGCTGTCTGCTGACCATGCTGCTGCTGCTCTGTTTGACGATGACCTAGGCCTGTGGCTGGTGCTGCTTGGTTGACTCTGGCTCTCCTGCAGTTTCGTGTCCTGGCCTATACATGCATCGTCTGCCTCGGAGTCACTGCTGTCCTCTTCGTGGGCTTCCTGCCCTGGATTCACCCAACAGGAGAGAAAACGTTGTTAGCAAGGCTGCTTATAGCCTGAGCTTCCCCCCACCCCGCCCCCTATTCTGCTGCTGCACTACCTACAACCCAACAGGTACCACCACAGCATGACTAGGGGAAACTGCATGCAGGCATCTCAAAGCCTTTGCAGATATTCAGCTCTTGCCAGAAATCGCACTATTCGTGTTTTTGCACTGGTCTGTCAGAAAACAGCAATCCTTAGCTGAAGCTATTTCCTACGATAGTCTGAGGTAGGTTTGATAGAGACAATGAGTAAAATTTTCAAAAATGCTCAAGTTAGCCAAACCAAATCCTGCTGCCTCTCAGCAAAACTTACACAACAAAGCACGGTCAGCTATGATTTTTTTCTTACTCGTAGCAGTATAAAACTACCATAAGCAAGGTGGCGAACAAAGAACTCAGATGCTCTATTTATTATGCCCACTGGATGTCTATTGTATCTTGAGACAAAATCCCCTTCGTCCATTCTGCACTGTATAATCACATGATTTTACCTATGTACAGTGAAGATCAGATAGCAGGCAAATATAAAACACTTGTCAGGAGACATACCTATTTGTGCTTCCTGACAGTCCTCTTGCATTTCCAGCATCTCCACAGGCTCTGGAGCTGGTGTTTCTGGTACTTGCAAAAACTCCATCCGCCAGAACTGGAGGGACAGGGGATAAGCAGAGTGGCATGAACTGAACTCTTATCTTTCTTTCTGAGCTACTTCTAGAATTAAGATGGCTCATTAGAACTCTGCATTTGCACTGGTAGCATGAGAGGCAGGTCACATCTCCATACTAAACCCTGTTTTCGGGCTCTAGATGCTGTAAGTGGATATGTGTTCATGCCTGAATCACAAGTGAACAAGTCTTGTGCTGTTAATTTAACACCTTAGCTGTTCAAATAAAAAAATCCACTCCACATGGCAATCTGACCAGCAGAGTCCGGTTAAGGCAGACCCAGGACTGCACACAGCAAAGTACTGAAAATTGGGTTAGACTCACAGTGATCAGAGATGCCACTAAGTTCCTCTTTTCTTTCTAGGCAGCAAAATGAATTTTCTCAAGGTGAGTAGAACAAAAATGGTGAACGAAAACTACAATCTCCAGGCATGAAAGCTGGTGACCAAAAAGTGACCAAAATAGAGCAGGAAGGAAAATGTATGCTGCTGACTATTGCTAGTTATCACATCACAGCGGGTGCATTGACAAGGAGAAAGAAAACTGAAAGACTGCATAGGACTGTCAGCTCACTGAAAGAGTTTTCCATGAATCTTCAATGTCCATCTAACTTGTGGACAGGATACAGTGCACTGCCCTGTGCAGAAATGGCACAGCTGGTTCCAGCACCAAAAGCAGTCTGCATCATCCACCCAGCCTGGACTCCCTCCTTCCTGCAGGACTCGTTGTTCAGGTGGAGCATGCAACTACAGCAGAACTACTTTTGGTACTGTCCAGGACACTGTGTTGGATAGACGTGACTTCTCTAACTACTACTAATAAATACTAAGGCGTAAACTTATTTTTCCAAACAGTAATTCCCGGTACTTACCCGGACAACTCCATCCGAATGTCCCGTTACTATGACATTCTGGGTATCCCACTCATTCATCTCTGACACAAAGCAACACATTATTTGCTGGCTTCGGCCAGTGAAAGTGTTTACACTTGCTGTAGGGCTGCCATTAATGCTCCATACATGGATATAAGTGCCAGCACATGATACAATATCCCCCTGCAAAGACAAATAACACCTCCATACTTCAATACAAGTCTCAGTTTTCTTCAGCAAAAGTATAAGCCAGGTTCATTTATAAGCCAAGTCCAGCCATCATGGCTGGCACTTTTCAGGAAGTTCTATGCAAGCTGAGTCTGGCCACCTAAACAAACTTTAGGATGATACGCATTTTTTAAAATTGTACATAGAAAACCAGACTTAGTAGTAACCTATTTGTTGCATTTACAGCATATGATGAATAGAACAATTCCTCCAGTTTCCACAGCTTAACAATCCAACAGTGTATTTTCAGTATTTTCCCTTCTCGGTTTTCAAAGACTCTTTTTCACAAACACGTACAACCTCAAATTTCATTTGCTTCCTTATTGGGAAAAAAACAAGAGATAGTCGCAAACTAGGGCAGACGGGGAAATGGGAGCTACGCTTTAAAACACTGGCAATGCAACAACCAGTCTACTAGCAGCTACTCTTGCTACCCCCTCATTGCATTACAGCCCTGTTTTGTCTTGGTTCCAACCACTACATCTACTTTGGTTGCAACATGGTCCATCCAGCCCTCATGGACCAGCTACATAAAGCTTCAACTCAGGCAAATTCTTTGACATGCACAGCAGCTGGATAACTGTCAACCCGTAACTTATAGGGCCACCAAGGAGACAAGCTTTTAGGATATGTCTGTTTCTGCTACGATTGTCACTGCAGCTTCATCCAAGATATCTTCTGCTTCCTTTAAATTAAGCGTAAGAGAACAAAAGTCAACCAAGGTCACATATCAGAATCTTTTCCTAGTTCCTGTGGCAGGTTTGACAACCCACATTGAATGTCACACTAGCTATACTGCTGCCAGCACTGTTATGCATCTCTGAACAAAAGATGCAAATTATTCCCTAAACCAGTTAATTAGTTTTCAGATGAGTTATGGAAGTTTTGCCAAACTAACAGAAGAGCTTAGTTTGTTTTTCTTTGGTTTAATAATTTCTGAGTCTTGCTACTGTTCCCACTGCACATTGATGAATGGTATTTGGTTCTTACCGTTAATTCATTTATACAGAGTGCTGAAACTGGAGCCCTGTGACCTCGAAGCTGTGTTAGAAAAGAGAGTTTATTCAAATCCCAGATGATGCAGGTGCGATCCCGTGATCCACTCACAATTATGTGATAAGCTAGCGATGCTGTTAAGCAGGTGACAGTATCCGTATGACCCAGTAACGCCTGTAAAACAAAAGTCAGGAGGAACAAGCTGTAATCAGGAGAGAGCACAAAAATTACGGCATTAAACCAACTTATCTGAAAAGATAATGATAATGCTAACGTAAACATGAATATTCTATCAGAAGATGCAACTGACTTACAAGTATTCCGTTGGCAACTATTTTCATAATTGAAAACGATAGAAGTAATATACGAAATCGCAAGGGTCTAATGTTATAGAGACTTCTACTAAGAAAACCCCCCAAAATAAATTTCCAACCCATTCTGCATCAGTAGCCTATTTATAGGGTGTATAGCCTATTTATATACGTGTTCCAGGCTGCACCTGAAATTACATTCTGAAAACAGAAACTCTTTGTAAATATAAAATGGCTCCCATATATACTTCTGTTGATGTTTAAAAAAAGGTAAGAGACAAGAAAGAGTTGCAGCCAAAAAGGCAAAGTCAATTGGAAAGAGGAGAAAATCACAAGCATCTACTCGCATTAGACCCTGCTTTTACATTTTAGGCTTAACCTCACCACTGGAAGAGGAGTCTGGAATATAGTCAGATTACTGCATCTTACTCAGTTACAAGCAATTGGCTAAAGTACAGTAAACGGCCTTGAATATGCTACCCTGCAATTCAAGATAGTGTTTTATCTTGCACTGTTCTTAAGTAAAACACTTTGGAAACACAGCTTTGGACAGTTGTTGGAGACCGCACAAGGGAAGTTATTAAATAATTCTCTTTCTTCCCTTAAGTGGAAGCTTTCCTCTGGAAAAAGGCCTGCTATTAAGATGCTAACAGGAACAGTAACACTTAACAACCTAGCTAGCTATAACAATGATATACAGCTTCTGGAATATTCTGAGGTAGTTGGGTGGGGGGTTTTTTGTTTTGTTTATGGGTGGGTGGTTTGTTGGTTTTGGTTTTTTTTAAGTAAACACAAGACTTACTCTGCACTTAGCTGCAACTGACTTTAAAGCACGGGTGCTCGTTTGTTAGATTATAAGTTGATGTTTTGAATTAACAAAGCAAGAACAACTTAAGGTGATCCTGAATAAGTATACTCTGCTCCACAAACATCACTGCCAGAAAGAGCAAAGTTTTATGTAGAAGTGTAATTTAAATATATACATTTAAAAAGAAAAAAGTAATTAAAAAAATTAAAAAAGGAGAATGAATCTTTCCTGCCCTCCATGACATAGTTTTCAGATGGGGGTATTTTATATACAACAGTACAATAAAGCAGATTAATTCACAAAAAATACACCGGTATAATTTTGTTAACATCGCTACCAAATACCCCATCTCTCCGAAAAGCTCCTGGTGATCAACTATCCTTAAAACAATGCAATTTTAAAGACACATTTTGCACACTTCCAGTGGAGATCAGTACGTCAACTACTCAGTTCTCCAAAGGTCTGCTGGACTCATGGTTTCGAAGCTTACTATGTGAACAATAGCCCTTTAATAATTCCTTTGATCTTGTAACACGATTTACATAAAAGGCATCTTTATCGTATTTTACCTGTTTCAGTGTGAGGGCTTTAGCTTTCTCTTTGGAGATGCCCATTTCCCACACACAGACCGCTGTGCTTGTTCCTCCAGTGATAACTAGTTTGGGGTTGGGGCAAATGGCACACAGTATCTGACCCCATTCTGACAAACATTCGTAAACAATGACTGCCTAAAAATAAAGAAAACAAAAGAGAGTTACTTGCAGGGTTAGTGTTTGGTAGGATAAAAATAAACACCTGAGTGCCGCCCTGCACACCAGACCATTAAATAACCAAGATATTGCTGCTACCCCTTGTGCAGTTTTTCCTCAAGCAGAAGCAATTCCAGCCTCTGCCATAAGATGCCTCCCGAGAGAACATGAGAGATGAGCTTTAACTGCATTCATTCATGTTTTGCAGACCTGGTAAAAAATTATTATTAATTGGTTTATGTCATTGTGCCAGCGTTCTGATGAAGACCACCAGATAGGGAGCAATAAAATATATGTACTACAAGACTATTTCATTCACATGCAAAATAAATTACCATTCTTAGATATTTCTTTTCCACTATTGAGTACTAATTGTTTTTGGTACATTGAGTACTGAAACAAATTTCAGATTACAAACCTTGTCCGACTCGTAGGTACCCAGTCTACAGCTGAGGTCTGCATAGCCCCACGCAAAAGTTTTATTCCATGTAGGTGGGATGAGAACCTTATTCTGTTCTACTGCCAGAATGCCTTTATCAGTACATACGATCTGTCCCACAGGCTCCTTGAGCTCTAAAAAAGGAAGACGGGGTTATTGCTAGCACAGACAAATACTATCTGATCCCATTAAATAGTTGATGCTCTGCAAAAGCAGGATCTCTGTATTGGCTATGTTACACAAATCTTTGTTTCAACTGCAACGATGGCAACTTTTGCTACATTCCTAACAAATGCAGGGCTAAGCACCATCAGTAGTGGCAAGAACACCCTGAGGATCACAGACAGCTCTGATCTCACTTGCAGTACTACACAAGCTGTTCTTCAGACAAGATGTCTGTGGTCATCAAAAGCAATTGTATCATTTGCAGCACAAGTAAAATTAAGTTTTTGGTATCGTTCAAACATCTTGGCCAAGTGTTCCCACAGGATATGTTCCTGACTACAGCCCATGGTGTCTTACCTGTTTTTCCCCAAGCTTTGCAAATACAAGTTACCACTTTCTAATTTCCTATCTTAAGAGTGTAGCCCTGCTACATCTTGTGTAATAGTACGGCCATCTCTCTTTACAGCATGCAGATTAACTTAGTAAACTAGGAAAGAAATCACTGCATAGCATTTACCTGCCTCACAGACAATTAATTTTTGTTCTGTCCAATGTCAGATATAAAGTTAAAACCCACCTTTTTTAATCTCAGTGCATCTACCAACACCACCCTTTTTTGCCAACATTTCTCAGCATCTCTCAGCACTGAGATAAAGAATCCTTCTGTCACAAAAGTTGTGGCTACTGCAGGCCCAGAAGCAATGTACCCTGAATACTGTTTGTTAAATTAAGACTTTAAAGAGGTGATTGCGTCCAATTTTATCCCTCTATTTTAAAAAAGTCATACTAAACTGGCACTGATTTGGTGCTTCCCAAGTACACTTTAAGGTAGCTAAAACCACAATGTTACAGCATTAGGATATTTTAAATTTGTCTTTCTCACAAAAGCACAGGCATTAGGAACATTAGAATTAAGCCAAACATGGAAAAGGACAATTTTGCTGAAACTGTGAATGCTCTGGCAAAAACCCAGGAATAATTACCGTGGTTTTACATTTTACCTTTCACTGGAGCAAGAGATGGCCGCAGGTTGTCCAAATGATGGAAAAAAATCTTGTCACTTGTGGAACCAGGGGGCACAGAGGTTCCCACAGTCTCTCCATTCAGTCGGCTTCTAACACGCTTTGGTGGGTGTGGTTTTTTAAAGAGCTGAAATTCATCAAGAAATTATCATCAGAAATTAGAGGTTTACAAGACCACAAGTTGGAAAAGATAAACTGGTCCAATTTACCTCTAAAAATTCTGCATGTCAGCAAATGTTACTAAACTTTTCTCAATATTCACTAATAACTTATGGCAACCATTTCAATAAGACTTCGACAAATACTAAGAAATCCAACAAGGATATAACAAGCAAAGTATTTTTAGAGCTACCTGCAGTTGCAAAAGCAGTTGAAGTAAAGCAAGCAAAAATCCCAAAGCTGATGCATAACAAGGTATTAAATTCTAACCTAGGACAAACAGAAAGCTAATTTTTGGCTTTGAAACAAACTGTGTCCCACGAACAGTAGGTCACGCACTTGGAGGCAGCCAGGCTACCGAAGAACAGAGGAACAGCACGAGTGGGCATGTGATTGGACCACATGACAATCACACACAAGAAATGCATCTTAGCACCTGATTATCTTCTGCCTAGCTTTCCATTACAAGTGACCGAATTTCCTTTTTACTGCTTCAGTAACCATTCCTGGTATCTCAGTGCTAAACAAGCCGATCATTGCTTCTAATAAGCAGCGATCATCAATGGCACACACTAAGGTTTATCTCGTGATAAATTCATGATAAAAATCTTGGATGATAGATGCTATGTATTATAATCCGTAAATGACAAATATAAACCTTGAGTGGTATTTTGTAAGATTTCGATTCCTCTTTCACAGAGAGGCTATTACAGCGCTGAAAGGAGAACTGAAATTCCAAGGCTGAAAGTTATTTTCTTTACAGCCCTTCGAGATGGGTTACCTGTTTGCCTATCCAAAGCAGAGGGAACATGTATAAGCCTGAGGTAGCTGAGCTATGAGCACGAACATGCTTTTCTACTGCTCACACCTACACTCTGGGTACGAAGAGTAACAATGAGCCTGTGTGCCACAGCTCTCCCTGAACTACAGCATGCCACCCATCTGGCTGGGCTATGAGAAGACGGAGGGAGAAGGCACATCATACAGCTTTTGCATGGACAACTGATCTGTTGTCCATGTCAGTTCCATCAAGAAAAAAAAACAAACCCAAACCCACAACTTTTCTCCTTTGAGCGACTGTTCCTCTTGCTTATTCATTCTGCTCTGCCCCCCGAGGCTGTGGCATCTTGGGACCCTCATAGAGTCTGTGAGAGTCCTCTTCCAAACGCAGCACCAGCTCTAGAATGTTTTGCAGCACAACTTTTTAAAACGGGGAACAGAACTACCGGGGGCATTACTGGTGGAAGAGATGGGATAAAGAAGATGTAGTCCTCATGTTACATCTGCATGCAGCAAAGGAGTGAAAATGTTTACAGCAGCCACATCACTGAGATAGCCTGCCCTAGATCCCTTGTGGAAAGTCAGAGAAGGTCACAGGCAAAACTCTACAATTACATAATGTCCTGGTTTGAGCGACATAAGACTAATGCTTGGGAAAACTGCACTTTCAGAAGACTCTGTGTCTGAATTTGTGAAAATATTTACTTTATAGCCAGCCACGGTATATAGGTTTCAATGTCTTATGTCTTGGTGTTTTTCGAGCTTGCCAGGTGCAGCAGTGAGGAGGAACGAGACCCGGCACTTGACCCAAGCCAACAGGATTATTTCATACCATGAATGTCACATTCAATATAAATTAGGAAGTTTGTTATTAAGTGCTCTCTCCCCCTTGATCTGTGCGATCCAGAGAACTTCTTGCTCCAGTGCCGGACCCCTGAGGCCTTCCCTTGCTCCCAAAGCTGTAGCACTCGCAGTGTCCAGCATTTGCTGTCCTCTGCCGGGAGCGCACAGCTTCCTACTGATAGAATTGGCCGAGTATAATCCTTGTATATTTTATACTGGTATTGGGATCAATATTGGTTCTTTAGTGTTATTAATGTTAATTACCTAGTCTTATTCTATTAAATCTGTTTATATTTCAACCCCTGGGTTTCCTTGCTTTTTCCCTGATTACCCTTCCTGGGTGGGGAAGGGTCACTGGGTGATGAATAACTGTCTAAATGACAATAAACTGTTGTGGGTTTTCTCAAACCATAACACAATAATGTAGTCCCAGAGCACTCACCACCCGAAAGGACCTAAGGAAGGAGTTTTGAGTTTCCCTGAGTTTATTGCAGTCTGCCTATGTCCTCTAGCAAAATGTCATGCAATTTCTGGTAGATGTCATCATAGGCTTGTACCTAACAGGCATTTGAAGATTCAGGCAGACCTTCAGACTCAGCTGCAATGCTCTTCCATCGCCCTGCTCTCAGCTGGGCCATATCTGATTATCATCACAACCCAGTGACTGATTATTACTTACGAGGAGAAAACCTCACAGCCACTCCATATCTAGATTATTGAGAGAGAGCAAGGAAGGAAAAGTAGAAAAGCAGCCACGGAGGACAGATGAGTAGTTCTTAGCCTTCTTTCTAGGCAATAAGAGACAGACAGCTGTTAGTGGGTCCCCACAGGAAATATCCTGTGGCTGTCCTGAAACATTACGTGCTGCTGTAGTCTACAGTTCCCAACAAGTGGGTTGGGTTCCCAGTGAACTGCTGAAGGTATCTGTGGTTTCTACCAGATCTAGGATTGGAAACATTCACTGATGACATTTCAAAGTTTCACTGGGCAGCAAAAAAAAAAAACAAAACAACCCCTAAAGAAATGCCTAATTTAAAAAAAAAAAAAGACAGGAAGAAAGAAACCCTTTACCCCCCCAAAACCTAAAACCCCATAGTAAAACTTTAGATTTAATAATTTAATGCAATCTCTGAAAGAGAATACAAACTTTAAAGCTGCACCAAAAATGTGTCCATATAGCTCCTTAACTATAGCTGTCCTACAAGAGTCTATCTTCTTAATTTAAATTTTGAGGGTTTTTTTTTCAACAGATTCTTCAAATAAGAGTTGGCCAAGCCCTGCAGAATACCAAGAGACTGGTGTAAAACAAAGGAAGCATAAGTTATTATCTAAATTATTTAATTACAGGATAACTTAAAATACCGTAACACTAGGCATTACTTTGAAGTTGCACTTTCACTGTTCCCCTCTGACTTTGCAGCGGGAATATACTTATTTTTTGATGCTGATTTTTAGAGTTGAACTATAATTCATTTCACTTATTTTAAGGGTACAAAGGGAGGAAAAAAAAAGATATTTCTAATCTCACAAGGAAAGACCAAAGTTGATCTTCATTTCACTTATGATGGAAATGTAAACAATTTCACATCACTGGAAGAATATTTATGGAAAAATACTCCCAGGAAGTTGCACTCCTAAAATACTTTCCCATTCTATATCAATACATTTCAATTTGAGTGTCATCTGGCAAATAAGAATTCTACGAAGGGTATACCTGCTTTGGTATCTGTCCAAAGTTATTAATGAATCCTATGGTAGCTGTCTCTTTTAAAGGATCATTGATGTTATATATGTCCACTTGTCCCTCATAGAAGAGATGGTGAAAGACATTTACAGCTTCTACTGCAGCAGGACCTTGCTGTTTATAGCCAAAGATCAAGTCAATCCACTCATGCAGGTGTGCACTCACAAAGTCACATTCCAGAGCCTGAAATTCAAAGGGCACACATTAAAACTAGACGTATCGGTCATCAGTTGAGTATACTGCACCTGCCACAAAAAAAAATGCAGAATATATTTTGACATATTCTTGTTACGTTTTCATCCATTTTTTTCGTTGAAGCAAGTGTTGCCTCAGCATACTCCTTAGCCAAAAAGGAACGGGGAGGAAACACTGGTTCTAGAGATCTTTGCAACAATTGGCCATCAACCCAGAACTCATGGACTGGCTAGGAACTGTGACTGCATGAATCGAGCTTAGATTAATATGCAGTGGAAAGTCCCACCTGACACTTTCTATTTATTATTCTTAAATGCAAATTACCTCCCGATGAACTCTGATAAATTCACGAGGATCTCCTTTTGCCCATGGGGGGAGTATTACATCGCCAAGTTTAGTGCCATTTTGTTTGCACCCTATTAAAAAAAGAGAAAAAAAAATTGGAGAGAAGCACTGAAACTACACTGCAACAGAAATGGTGAAAAAAATTATTAAAAAAGATAAAATTCTAACACCTTTGCTTTATAAAGCAATCCATTTCAGTCTTTTCTCTAAAATACTACGTCATTTTTTAAATGCCAGGCAATAAAACACGAAAAATTCTGCCTCAGTTTTTCATGTAAGACTGTTTGCAGAAGGAGAATATTCCTTACTAAGGCTTCTGACGATGATGATAGTGTTTCAGCATACGCTCTTCAAAACAAGCATCACCCTTCTAGCTAGAGGCGTTGATTAGATTATTTCACCTCAGTCCTCACAACTTCATAATGCACAGTCTGAATCTCTGCTTCCCCATCAAGCGTTCTTGGAACATGATTATTTTGTCTTTATTTTTCTATTTAAGTAAATTTCTGCTTTTCTCTCCCTGTCATGGGAAAGACCCACTGCAGTGCATGAAAGTTAACGAAAACAACAGCCAGTAAAATAGCCTTCTGCAATCATTGTACAACCAGAATCTTGTTCTGTCAGTTTAGCTCGCACCTAAGCAGCCAACCGTGCTACCGGGAACCGCTACCACAGCAGCAGTCCATTTTGCACTCAGAGGAATCAGCACAGCAAGGTTCATTTTCTTATCTCTTTTCAACTTCTTTGCTCTTATTCTATGAAGAAAACTGGAGTAATTGTGGTAGCCTCAATTTAAAAGAGTACATCATTTCCTGTATTTGACATCTATTTAGTATGTATATAGCAATGGCATGTCAACTGAGTGTATTTTGAAGAAACTAAATCCCTTCCTGCAGAAAAGATGGTGAACATCATTATAGAGTAGCAAATTACATGGAGGAAAATGTAAGCCAGAGAAACTCCAAGTCAAACATGATTATCTGTGCGTTGTGAACTGGTAAAAAAACAAAAATCCACTAAAACACAGCACTACAAACAGAAGTCCTTTTTGGGTATTTCAGTATCTTGTTCAGCAATTCTCAGAACATACTTTGCATTAACTGCTTAAAATGAACACTCAATGCTTGAAAAAATATCTTAAGTCTGATAAATCTGCAAAAGTAAATCTGAGGTATCACAGAGGAAATAAGAATTCCTGCTACACTCTTCCTGATGAAACCATGAGTTCCGAATCATTCAGACTTTCAAATATAATACTGAATAAACATGTAGTATAAGGAAATACCAGAAGTAGTCCTGCTTATGCTTTCATTTCAGAACATGCAACTCATCTATCTTTTTCTCATGCCATTAACCAGATCTTTTTCTGCCTGTATTACAAGACACCTTTCTCACATCGGACTGTCTGGCATTGCTCTCACACCTGTAGCAATGCTATCTTCTCCCTACCTAGGTCAAAATTGTTGGAATTGAGTAGGAACTCAGGGAGGTAGAAGAACTCTGGGATGAGCTCCTTCACGTCTGCCATGTTGTGCTTTGACGCTGAATACCAAGCCTCCCGTACGCTGTGAAACATTCGGTCTGCCAGGTCAAAGTGACCGCCCTGTGGGACAGATTGAGAGCTTATCAGCATCAGAGTATCTCTCAACACAGCAGATTTTGCCAAGAAGGCAAATCAGAACACCCTCTGCCTAATAAAGACACTATAGAACATGGCACGTTTCTTCCTCTAACACAACAGATTTAAAACAGCTGCATTAATTTTTGGTACAAAATAATAGTAAACAAAGCACTGAGATACAGATATACAGAATTTTAAGAGAGTCATGTAGTCTAAGAAGAGAGTCATCTAGTCCTATTTCAGAGAAACATAAATCTTTTTGTCCGATGGCTTTTGTCTAGGAAAATATTTGACATACAACGTTACAAACCCCGTTAACCACCAAACTGGCAAACAATTCCAGGCTTTGCTAATGTTTGTTTATTTTAATACTCAGAACTAAAATGGCTCTTTGGATAGACATATTGGTTTAAAACAACAATCTTTCAACACCTCCAGCACAGAACTAAATGACTGGCATATGATTCTTTCAACAATAGGCAAATAAAGCATGATGAGCAAAGTATTTTTCACAATAAAAGTTGCTTTCGTTTTTGTCTGCTGATATTTTGTTCTGCATATATTTAGAAAAATGTTCAAACTACAAGAAAAAAAATGTGAATTCCATTAAAACTTTCACAAAAACCCCATCATTCCAGGCAATAACAACTCTGCTAAAAATATTTCTTCTACCATATTTGATGAAAACAAAGCTGATTGATCATATTTTTCACTTAGGTCTCAAAAGTACAGAAGGAAATACACACAAAATGAGGTGATGTGATTTTTACCTGTAACCGTAAGAAAATCTGAGTAAAAGGCTCCATCCGGACAAGATAGGAAGCCACTATCATGGCTGATGAATAGTGTGTCCCATAGTGATAAGCTGGAGTTTCCCCTGCAGAAGTTCAAAAATCATAAACAGAACAAATAAAGCAGTTAGGTGACAAAATCAGTACTGACTGAAAAAAAAAATTAATTAAGTGCTGCATTTTAATTACTCTGTTGCCTTGGACACATTTAAAACTGGAATTTGTAACTATCATTCTCAAGAATCTGAAAGCTTTATGTTTTGTCACGACCACCACGAGTTTTGGCTGCAGTCCAGTAGCCCTAATTCAACTGCCTTCTGCAGAGAAGTACTGAATGGTTAGTCTTTTTTTAACTAATTGAAACGTTGCAGTGCAATGGTGATTTCTGCTGAAGAAACTTTTTTTTTTTTCTTTTTTTTAGTTTTAGTCTTATTGGTTACTGTGGAATTAAAGGCTTGGGCACTAATACGTCTCAGAATTGTTGGCTACAGATTTTGTACAGCTTTTACTTTCTTAATTTCCTGGCAAAAAGTCTGCATAAATACACTTAGAACATACTGATTCATTTCTAGAAATGACATTCATTTCTAGAAATGAACATCTTTGCCACCTACTGTTGTTTGACACAGAACAGCACTGCAGTAGTTAAACAGGCTTGTGTCTTCAATAAAAGCACAAAAGAAGAAATGTATCATGTGCGTCACTTGATGCCTTGCCAAAAAGTTTTACTTTCAATATATAAGGAAGCTCTAAAATCAAGAATATGTAATTAAATTGCATCTCATTCTGATTATTTTTTTTTAGCTAAGAAAATGCTGTTTCCTTAGCAAAAAAATGTGCATTAAGACAAGAAATGAAAAAGCTACAGTACCGCTAATGCAGAAGTATTCCCATTCCTTTGTGTAACTTATTTTCTTGCAGCAGCACTCAAACTGTATTAGTCAAGACAGCTGGTTGTGTGCTTCACGTGCCTGTGCGTTCTAGCCTTTAGGCAATGTTAAACTGTGGTGAATGTGCAACTGTTTTCTTTGTTTTTACATAAAAACAAAAGCTGTCATTTGGATTTAAAAGCTGCCATTCAGATTTGAAATAAACAACACAGCAAGAAAACCAACGCCCCTTTGCTGTAATTTAGTATTTGTTGGAGAGTTACTAAAAACCACAGTGGAGTGGTACATATCCACATCCAGACCTCTTGACCCGTAATATAAAAATCCATAACTCCCTCCTGTCCATCCTGTGACAGGCACACGTTCCTCTGCTCTTCCTGCAAGATGTATCATTACTTACCATTGGGATCTTCCCAATCTTTGTATCGCTTCTTGTACTGGGCTAACCTGTCTTCTGTTTGAGCTCCCATGGGCTTGGCCAGGTTTCTGAACGTCTTGGGATTTGTAAGATCCAGTTCCTTTAAAAATAAAACAGACACCGATTTTATATATAAAAAAACCCAAACAAACACAAAAAAACCCTTTCAACACTGCCGATTACCGTATTTAACACCAAATGCTTCCCAAGGTTGTCATCTTTGTTTTCTGCATCCACACCATGTGCAATGTTGGATATGCTTACAACAGTCCTTCAGTCTGATCTAAGAGAGTCAGTGTTTTTTATTTTAAGTCACATCTGGGCTCCAGATATTTGCCCTGCTCCCCTCATCCTGTTCCCCAATACCCTTTAATTTTGTTCGTGAATACTTGACATACATCCTAACAATATGTTACATTATGGTCTGGCTGGTAGCAATGGCTGCCCACAAAAGCATTAATAGGCTGTTTCATCTTTTTCAAAAGCAATTTCTTCACCATGGAGCCAGATTTCATAGTAGTCTCTACCACAGTCTTCTGGACGTGCATGCTTTCTCTGTGAGCATAACGTCCTTCAAGATATTCAGTAGAAAGCTAATGCAAAGACTCACAGGAACTGCTGCAACATAGAGAGGTAACTGCCTTAGAACAAGCTATGTATTCTGGCCCTCATCTGCACAGTCCAATTACAGCTGTAAAATCGGTGCAGGCAAGGACCTGCTTGCATGAGACAGCCAAGAATCTCCAACATCCTACCCTCTGATAAGTGGGAGGAACATTACAAAATAGATGAAATCAAACAACTGGCGATAAAGATAAGCCTCGGTTTTACCAAAGCAATATGAGCCAGCTGTAATATTTGCAAAACCTCCAACATTTAAAAAAAAAAAAAAAGTTTGCTGACAAGGTATTGTATTTACCTCTGAATCATAGTCTGCGAGGATCCAGGGAAAGACAGGGTACTGCATGAGATCATTATAGGATCTGCCCGCCAGAGTGTTTAAGTGCATCAGGTACTGGAAGTTACTGATTTCTCCTCTCTTAAGGAAGACAGATAACAGCACTGTAAAGCGTTCACTTTACAACAATCAAATGTCTATGCTGCCAGGCTGCCAAAGTGTTCAGTCCTCCCCAAATGTATGAAACTCACTTCAATATTACAATGCTTACTCTACTTTTACCACAGTCCCTCTCCCCTTGCATTTTCAGCGGTAGAACCATTTCCTATTTGATGATGGTATCATGAAATACTACAAACTAAAATGATGAGATTACGCTTTCTATAGCAGTATATTCCACCTGTTTGAATAAGAGGATGCAGCTTATGTGCACTGATTAATTATGTATCACTACAAAATGTGGCGTTTAATAAAAAAAAATAATTTCATACTTACCTCCCATCTTTGAGTAACAGACTTCTCTCCCACTAAAGTGCTAAGCAAGCCAGACCTAATGGGAAGAAGGAAGTGCATTTTCTGATTTAGCAGTAAGATCTGGGTTACATCTTCACAAGACAATCCAAAGTTTTAAGATTAAAACTTGCAAATTTTAACAATTAGAAAAACGGACCTTTATTCCTTTTTGCTTTAGCAGTGCCTTTTTTATTTCTGAACACAGACTGTTAAAATAATGAACATTAATTATGCAATTCAGTGCAAGTACAAATGTATCTAACAGGCTGCTGATGAGGAAAGTATCTTTAATGACTTTGACAAATCTAATGGCTCTGGCACTCCAATTCCTTTTGGAAGATATCTGTATACCAATAACGTTAATCCTGATAGCATATATTAATTAGTAAAAAGATATACCAACGCTGCCAATGTTATTAGTACATTTAAAATAACTGGAGCACAAAATCACTAGTTATTTATTTTGTTAATGCCCAATTTTAAATTGAGGTTGCAGTACTCTCCAGTGAATCCTGACTTTAATGCAAGCATCATTTATTTGAAACTGATGAGCTACAGAGCTTGTGAGGAACAGAATCACTTACCCTTGCTCTACACTGGTGTTTGGTCTCTGCCCAGACACCGACTCTGAACTGTCGGTTAGAGATGGCACCACAGCCAAAAACCTGTATCAGCAGTTAAAAGGAGATTAAGATTAGTGTTTCTGTCCTCTGTTCGTCTTCTCCTTAGAAACAGAGTGCATTTAATACAGTTACAGACTTCATTTTGAGCAGCTACGTAATTTCTTCAACAAAATTGGAATGACCCTTTTCTCACTAAACTCATACAGCAAGTTTTGCATGCAGGCGTCTTCTCCTTAGAAACAGAGTGCATTTAATACAGTTACAGACTTCATTTTGAGCAGCTACGTAATTTCTTCAACAAAATTGGAATGACCCTTTTCTCACTAAACGCATACAGCAAGTTTTGCATGCAGGCGTTAGCGCTGCCTAGTGGCTCTTTCCTGCAGCACTAAGTTGCTATCGGGTTATCCACTCTCTAACACCCATCACTTGCAATCTGCTTTGGGTTGTGAGGTCGCTGTAGGCTCAAATATGGCTCAACACAGATATTTGCAAATATTCAGATTAAACGTTCCGACTTATTTTACAATACCTTTGATAAACTTTGTTTCTAACCCCTTTTTGGAAAGCTAGAAGATAGTTCCGTCCATCTCCAGAGAAAACTTCAATTGCAATTGGCTGAAAACAAAGAAGACAAACCCATGTCAACACTGATACATTCACTTGTCACCTCCGAAGGTCAGATGCAGACCAGTTTAGTTATACCGTACTACATCTGCCACCAAATTATGGTGAAGCAGACTTTGCTTAGTGTGACCAGATGGTTTAGTTTTGGGAGACTAAAATTCACTAATACACCCAATAAATTAAACCATGGTAAGCCAAATGTTCAAACAAGGATGCGCAACTTAACCACTTTAATTTCAACACAGTGAATAGCTTCACTTTCCAAATACTGATCAGTTATGTATTTATTTTACTTTTTAAAATAACATTGTCAAAAAATACCAAATTTGGCTCCTCAATCCAAATACGGTGTCCAAGTTACCTGCAAAAGGTATCTCCTTTTATGTACTTCCTTGATATCTTCATAAGCAAAAATGCTGCATGTTCTTTTGAGTTGACTTGGACCTTGCCTTGCTCCCCTAGGTATGATTGGTTCATGCATCCTGTAAATGAGCATAAACAGGCAAGAAAGAAGTGATTAAAAAGAAGATAAATTAAAAGAATTATTCACTTAATTCATATGAGAGTTCACTTATACAAAGAGCCGATTTTCACAATACGCCATACTACACTGAGCAATTTGCGAGCACAGAGGACACTGCGCCTGAGGTCTTTCTGAATCCGACGTTATTTTGGAGTTGACGCCTCAAAAATCTCATTTTATACTTCTTGTTCAGCTATTAAAGATTGAGGAAACTCTATTAATCTACTCACTTTGGAGGCAGTGTCTCAATATCTCGTATTTCCCTAGTGGCTGTCATGGTAAATCCATCAATGACATAGAAGTGCTCTTTCCCAAAGAGAAGCAGCCCTTCACTGGTGTCAAGGCCCTGAACCCGAGCGCAGCGGTACATATGCTGAATCTGTAATGAAAAGCAGACACTTAGCAAAAGCAGATTAATGAGCTCAGGCTCCGACTGTTGCTTTGTTAGAACAAGCCCCAGGCACTGCTTTATGACTTGCAGATACAGCAAAAATTCTGCTATTTTCCCCCTTAACCAGAGATATACCTAACACCTGCCATTAGCAATTGGGAAAGGAATTAAATAAAGCCTCCTCTGTATGATACAGTTTTATATATTTACTAACTTATTCACTTTACAATCTGCTTCTTGAGCATATTTTAGAACCTGTAGCCCACTTGACTATGATCACAAATGTATTTACCGGTATACTTCAGACCCACAAAGACTGAAATACCAAATATGCAGCATGATCATTCAACACTGTTCTTGGGGATAAAATACTAGTTATCAAGTGTTTTCATTCTGTCAAGTTCAGTATTTATATTTTCAATGCGTATTTTCTGTCTGGACTTATTAAGCAGACAGGATAGTAATCCAAGCATGTGATAGCTCATAGCTTTCATTTCAGGACAGGTTCTTTTTTCCCTAGCAGGCAGAAGGAAAGAAAAAGAATGTTTCCAGTACAGGGTTTTCATCTCAAGCCCACGTTTGGTTTCAAGGAAGAAGCTGATGAAATATTAAGCAAATTCAGCTGTAGATCAGGGAAGGTACTTAGGACATTTATTCCTGCTCGTGACATGTAATGTCAACAATGTATTCCAATACAGTAAGTGCTTAGTGTGTTTGAAGCACACAGTACCTTCTCTCCTTCTTCAAGAAGTCGAAGCAAAGTTGTATTGTCAGTCTTCTCCTCTTCATCAATTGAACTCCCCTCAACAATTTGATCCTGTGACTGGTCCTGGTTCTCATCATCTCCTCCGTCAGGAGCAGAGCGAGATCGTTTCAGGGGAGGCTTCACCAGGCCTGGAAAAGAACAGAGACAGATAAATAAAAGCCTCACACATAAAAAATTAACTTTGCAAAACCTATTGAACTTTGAAATTACTGACCTAATACTAAGACAGAAAAACAAGAGTCCTACAGGGTCCTTATGCTTATCTTAAAGCAAATCCATGAGAAGATATAAAGGCAGATAAATTTAAAGAAAACAGCTCAGGACAGAACAAATGATCTAACCTTTGACTCTTGCAATTGTGTCCTCCCCGTGTTCTGGCTCCTGCTGAGTTGTTTCACCCACTGTATTCTCTTCTATAGCATCCTGAAAAACTGCAGGGTTTCCAGAAGCCAGGCGCATGTAGTATTCCTTACTGTCATAACTTATAGCTCTTCGGTAACGAGCTGGTTTCTTTGAAATAATTGAAGAAATTGCTTGGTCAGTCAACTCCTCACTCACTTCTGTGAACATGTTTCAGGAATACTGTGTGCAGCGCAGTGCATGCCCATCAAGTGTTTTGTGTGTGCTCAATCATACACCAACACATACCGAAACAGAGAGACTTCAGTAGATCTAATCTGTCAGCTAATTTGCAAGGGAGCTACTCAGCCACTCAAGTAATAATGGGGCTGCAGAGATGCCTGCAGATAAACCTACAACATGGGAAACAAGAAGTGTGGCCAGTATGTTATGAACTGTCACAAAAGGCCGGGTTACTTGTGCTTAAGATTGACAGATCAGATGGCCAGTTTATCATCTTTCATAACTCCCTACAACATACACAGCTTATTCGTTAGCCAGCTGACTTCTTTGCTAAGCAAAGAAGTTAGAATAAAAAAATTTAAGTTAGAATAAAAAAATTGCTTCATGGAAAGATACAGATATGTGGAAGTTGATATGCACTAAAAGCAGCCAGGGACTAGCTTTAAGGCTCAGAAATTCTTAATTCAGTCAGTTATTTCTTTTTTAGTAAAGATTCTCATGGTTTGTGGGCAACAGACCGGCAAAAGAGTATCCATTTAACCAAAGTAATTCTTCGAGCACTGTTTGTACCTTTGGGTGACAACAACAGATTACGATATATTTCATTATGGTGGTGGTGTGGTAGTTGTTTTTTTGTTTTGTTTGGGGTTGGTTTGTTGAGGGTTTTTTTGTGCCCCCCCCCGCCCCCCGCGTCCATCCTGTCCTCCACCACAGGCACTTGATTATGGAGATAACATTTGAAATAGAAATAAGAACTAAATGAGAACAATAAATGTCAGAATAATCACAGGAATAAAGGTGAAGATAAAAGAAGTATTAAAGATCCAAGAGCCTTTCCAAAATTAAAGGCACTGATGCAGATGGATGGATGAAAACCCATTGATTTTACACTGCAGTTGAAAATTCTCTTCTCCGACTACTGTTTAACTCCACCCTCAAACTCTAGAAAGCTTTGTGAATGTGTTCAGTTCTCCATCACAAACAGGGTTTTTTTTTGTTGTTTTATAGCACT